>NC_056726.1:1861451605-1861649317 GCF_019279795.1 Protopterus annectens | reverse complement strand
GATAAAGATTCACCTGTCTGCTGTAATGCTTCTATGATGCCCATCAGCTGAAACCATACTGAAGGAGTTTATTCTGCATTACCAGTGAGTATCTGACAGAGGCTTTACAGTGATGATTATGTGTTGTTTCAAGAACTGCGATCAGATCATTCATGCTGAACAGAATACGTAAATGATCTGCAGACATCCAAAGAAAGACACTGCCTGTAGTAATGAATGTGCTCCATCATTAACTATAAGATTTTAATTGTGGCAGCAATATGGCACATAAAAATCACTTGCCCAGGTCTGCACTCCAGCTCTTTTGCCTTTCATATTGCTACCAATGTCATATCCTTGTCCTCAACGGTCATTAATGTCCAGCTGATGATGTTGCAAATTCTGAAGCAGTTCTTCCATAAATCCTGCTCTGGTTGCATTATTCACAGGCTCAAATCCCAGAAAGTGTTCCTCAGCTGTGGCTGCATTCCTTGAAATGTCGACATACCTAACTAATACAGTAATTTGCTATTGATTGCTGACACCTGGCATGCAATCAATAATCAGAGAAGTGCCTGGCATACTTCACCTTCCCTATGATGGTCCTCAAAGTAGCATTTGCAATCATCTGGATAATTTCTTTCTGTATGTCCTTCCCAAGATAATGATCCATTGCTTCTTTATTCTTAATATGATGTAAATGTTCTACCATTATGGAATCAACTATGACAAAAACTGCACTTGGCCCAAGAAATTGCCTTTATCATAGGTGCACAGGACATTATTCGTATCACAAAATGCCATGTTCTATTCCACCAAGTATTGGACAATAGCAAGAATGCATTCCAACACACCACGACTGTGAGTTCTCTTTTTCAACTACTGCTGGTCTCCTGTCACCCACTGTCTGCCTACTCTTAAGTCTACTGTCAATTTCTTTCCAATTCAGTATGCTCTGATCCTCAGTACTGGCAATGTAAAGCTTTGGACATCTCTCTCCATGCTCTGTGACTACCTGACTGGAGAAGATGGCTAAAATGTCCAAATAATTTGCATGCAAAGCAAAATAGTGCATCTTCTGAGACTGAATATGTCAGCCAGGTACATTTTGCTCTCTCCCCATTAGGAGAATATGAAAATAGTTTTCAGATGCTAATCTTTTCTGTTCATTGACTGGGAACTGTGACAACACTACTTCCACAGGTCCATACTGGATAGTAGCTACCATAACTCATCCCTTATCAAGTCTGTCCAAGTTCTTACATATTCAAATGATACACCTGGGACTCCCTGCAAGCCACAAGCTACACCTGTTATCTCTACAGAAGTATGGGCCTTTTCTCTATCAAACAGTGGTGATACTGGCAACACTTATAACTTTGAATATTCACATGTTGACATAATTTCTTCCATGGTAGTGGCTGGAGTTTCACAGTGCAGCTGCAACAGAGTGGAGACTTTCTATGGTAATTATAGTGGGATCATAGTGTGTAGGTTGTATTGCAGAATCACTGTGCTCTACTGCAGGTAGACTTTTTTTTTTACTCTCCCTTCTTGGATGACCCACAGAAAAATTTTCTAATGGAATGCTCCTGTTTCTTTGCATCCTCACTCCTCTGCTGCTGAAGTTTTCTTTTCTGCTGATCATGACAAATATGTGTGCTTCATTTCTAACTGGGAATGGAAGTAAAGCAGAATTACTACATGTTCAGAGACCAGTCCCTTTTGTCATGCTAGTAAACTGTACTACACCTCAGGTACATGTTACAATATTACTTTCTTTGAGCTACCAGGCCTGTATAATGCCAACTGAAATGCTGACCAAGAGGTCAGCATTCTGAACACTTATTCTGAGGACGATGGTATTTTCCAGATTGCATCCATAAAACTCAGCAATACACAGAAACACATCCCATATGACAATAATGGAATGTCACCAATCAGATTTACATGATGGACCCACTGAGGCAAACCCTCAACTTTGAGGTGCTCCATGCCACCAGATGGGGAATACAATCTCCACACTAGCCAAACAGGGTAAGCAATAAGTGTCTTTCTTAACTGTAAGCTTATCCTGCAAACCTACAACCTATCCCTTAACACACTGCCTGTGACACTTGTTCCTACAACCTATCCCTTAACACACTACCTGTGACACTTGGTCCCTCTGCTTATATACAGTAACTAAGTATAACTCACTTTTATAGATTATTTTCCCAGCATAGTCTACTGTATTGCAACAGTACTCCTACAAAAAATCATAATAAAAGGAAATAAATCCAAATATATGGTCTATAATCAGACAGCAATACCATCCCCTCTAGCAATACATGCTCACATGTCCATATGAAAGAGGAGTTTTACGAAAAGTAAATTTAATGTCATCTGACTGACTTATCTCAATGGCCCACACAATGACTGCAGTGCTAATGCCTCACCACTGCTACAATGCTTTTGGGTTAAACAGAAAAACTAAAGCTGCCACATTAAGTCAATTTAGAGCTTTGAAGTCCATGGTGCAATACACACCCAACAAGAAAAGTGACCAGTTGATTCCATGTTGCATTACAGGCAGAAAAACTGAAGAGAAACAAGCACCAACAGGCAAAAGAACTGTAGTGCAAGCAGATTGTAAACCAGCAGAATGGAATCGCTTCAAAAAGTCATGGTAGCATGACTACAGGTAAAGAAGAATGTGTGACCAATACTGAACATTGTTCATAAGGACAATAGGCGCAACTGGAATGTATTACAAAATTTCTGTTCTATTGACATCTGTTACTATTGTACCAGAGGAGACAAATTGCAGAGTAACAGTGACCAGAAGGCAAAAAGAACTGTAATGTAGGCAAAAGGCACAAAAGTGCATTGCACCATAATACACACCCATATTGCATAATGACTTTCAATGATATCAGTTACTGTTGTACTGCAGGCAGAATGACTGAACAATGATAGTGATCAGCAGGCAAAAAGAACTTACTGACAAAGTTCCAAATCGCAGAGTTTTAAGTCAAATACTAAACAATGGAGGCGAACCTCAGGATATTCTACAACATTCTCCCCTTTTCACCCCCCTCACACACCAAACATGTGAAAAGGTCAAAAAGACTTAAAATATTGCTATTAAAGCAATAAGCAGTGGTGCAGTGGTGGCGTTGTTGCCCCACTGCAAGAGATTTTCCGGATCAATTCTCGGCTGGGGTGCCTTCTGTGCAGAATCTGCATGTCCTCCCTGTGTTTGTGTGGGTTTCCTCCGTCTGCTCTGGTTTCCTCCCACATCACAAAGACATGCATTTGGAGTGTTTCTCCCTGGGCCTCCACTGAAAATTGACTTGTTTCAAGTTGGACGTTCCTGGTTAACAAATGTTAAAATAAATAAAAATAAAATAAAGCTGTCTGGAACAGGGGACTAAAGTCTGAAAGAACAACTGGTTAGGTAGAAAGCCACAAAAGCACAAATTAAGGGGAGCACACCAAACTAAGAGACAACTATCAAACAAAACATTAGGTTGCAAAAAAACAAGACTATTCCCACTTTCATAACACAAACCAGCCAAAATTCAGGAATGCAGTGACACAATAGCAGCGCTGCATAACCTGTACAACATTTTTATATGCCCAAAAAAGTAAAAACAACTGCACAGCTGGGATGAAGTTGTCAAACTAGTATGCAGGAAGCAAAACCAAAATAAAGACTGAGTGACAACAGACATGGCTATGTAAAATAAACCAGCAAAGCTTTTATTATATCTTAGTAAGCACTTAGTAAGGTATAATAAAAGGTTTTTTGCTTTTTTTACATAGGCATGTTTGTTGTCACTCAGTTTTTATTCTGATTTTATATGCCTACTCACTACCTCTCAAACTCTCAGCACAGAATTCTGAATGAAACCAAAATGAATGGTTTCATGGATTTGTGATAAAATCTAATTTATGTGAAACTCAATATAACAGGCAAACATTTGGACACTGACATTATAACCCCCCCCCCCCCCCCCAAGCTCTTAACACAAGAACTCTGGACAAAAGTATAAAACCAGGGAAGGTGCTGCCTCAGACAAAGAAAAAAAAAATAATTGCAGAAGAAAGATGTAACATCAGGATTGTTTTAAACATTGCTATTATAAACTTGTCTATCCATCAGCTTTACATTAGTGTGCATTCTGTAACATTCTCACAGCCACTATCATCTACAACCAACCTTTCAGCACTGTTCTGTACAATGCACACAAAGCAATAAAAAAAGGACAAAGGCATAACACTAGTGATTAAAAACACTCTGTATGAACTAATAAAGATGCTACAATAACACATTTTTCAATAATGTGTTGCATGAACCCACATTTTGTGAGGAACAGAAAAAATACAAGCAAACATTTGGATATTGTGCAACATTGTCATACTCCAACATTCTCATTCCAACTCCCTTACTAACATCTTAGCACAACAATTCAAGACAAACCCAAAATGGTAGGACACAGGTGTAACATCAGGGATAGTTTTAAACACTGCTAATTTAAACTTAGAAACTGCAATAACTGTTCTCATTAGTGTGCAGTAAAATAAAAGCAGTACATTCTGCAGTATTCTCATAGCCCCTACATCACCAATGTCTCAGCACCATAATTCTGGAAAAGCCAAAATAATTGCAGAGCAAAGATGTTGCAATATCAGTAATAAGTTTAGCACTTTTGTTTAAACAGTATTATAAACTTATAAAAATAATACAACACATTTTGCATTAGCAGACATTTCAATAATACCTGTAGATTCTACAACATTCTCAGTGCCTACACCTCAACTTTTCAGCACAAGAATTGTGAACAAAGCAAGAAAGCATAGGACAAATGCTAAACATTAGGGAAAATGTTAAAAAAAGTTTTTATAAAGTTATAAAAATGACCTAATGGATTTTCCTATAAAGTGTCAGTTTACTTCAATCCTCATAGTTTTGCTAGGAAAACTAATTGTTTTGAGGGACAGACCACAAATATCAAGCAAACAGTCTCCAACACTCTCAAATCCCATACCTCCCCATCACCAAAATCTCTGCATAATTCTGGATGAAGCAAAACAAACAAAAAAAAAAAAAACGACAAACGTGTAACTTTAGGGATTTAAAACACTGGGCTTAAGAACTAATAAAAATGCTAGAATAACAGATTTTGCAGTAACTTACAACATTGCATGAGCCCACATTTTGTTGAGGAACAGACCAAAATAACAGACAAACATCTGAACATTGTCACATTCTCACAGCCCCTACACTCTCCTAACCTCTGAGCACAGTAATCGTAAATAAAACCAAAAATAATTGCAGAACAAATGTGTAACATTGTAACATCATGAATAGTTTTAAACATTGCTATTATAAATTTAGAAACATTTATAGAACAGTTTGCATTAAAACAATATATGTACATTGTGTGACATTCTCACAGCCCCTACCACCCCTCCAAACTATCAGCACAGTTCTGGAAAAAGCATGAATGAATGAATAAATATATGAATATTCTGATGCAGGACTGACTAAAACAATACCTTAGACATTATCACAAGCAATACCCCCTACCATCAATTTCTTGATCACAGATGTGGAATTTGTTTCTGTTTTCTTTGAAGACTGAGACAACAATATGAGATAATTCACTATTTTGTGAGATACAGCAGTATTGGTGTTAAGATATTTATTTTGAAAGGGGGTGCAGGGGGCACTTTGTAAAATGCTTTAATTGTGAAAGAGCAACTTTCAATAGTCACAGTCTCACTGTTAGTTCGTTATATAGTGATCATGGAGCCTTCTTCATTTAGACAGATGAAAAGCCCTCTAGCCCTTACCTCCCTTCCTTACTACATTAGCCACTCTATTTGTGCTTCAGCCTATCACATAGAGAATGGACTGGATTTGGGGAACTATACATCTGCTTTTGTACTAAAATACCGGATACAGCCGACTCTCCACATGTAGGCATATCTACTCCACACTGGGCAGTGCATATCTTTATGCAGCATATTTTTCAATACTGAAAAAAAAAACTTCTGACATTACTATAAGTGAAAAAATTCAGCAGAGCTGTTATTCTGAAAAAAAAAAATGGCAGTTTATCAAATATACAATTTCATGAAAAAAGACTATAGCAGATATGTCTGTACTGTTTAAAGGAAATGACCAGCACATTTTATTACACTAACTCCATTATTTTAAGAAGAATACATTGTTGTGGCATAAATGACATATGTCATGCTACACTCTTGTCTATCCCTGTCTTTTAGTTTCTCTAGCATCTTTTTTTTTTTTTGCAGTTTTTGTGTTTTCTTTTCTTAGCCAAAAAAAATAGAGTTTTCCTTGGTGATGTCTTGTAAAGCAGTGCTCCATAGAGTTTAATGGATGCATCTCTGCACATGCACAACATGTCCAATAAACTCTATGGCTGCATTTGACATTTTCCCTGAGTTGATGTCACTGAGGTTAAAGACCATACTTAATCCTTAGTGACATTAGTGCAGGTAAAAGGAATTTCATGATGAGTATTACTCTATAAAGAAAACAATAAAGAAGTTCACAGATGACTAAAAAGCCTAATTTGCACTATAAGCACTACATAATTCAGTGCAAAAGGTCAGTCATGCAAACATGACAATATACTTTTGTAAAAGAAAGAAAATATAGACATGCAGTATATGGGTGTACTTAAATAAATCTAAGCACCCAGGTGACATTGATACAAAATAACGGAAGAAAAAGTTGACAAGCAACTGCCCATGTTTGGAAACATAACCTCAGAGCATGCAACTAAAAATCATGTTTTTTTTCAGGAAGCAAGCCCTCTACACACTCATTTTGGACGTTGCACTCCAAGATTAATTATATATCCAAAGTCTAAGATTGCATAATACCCAGGAAAAGTCATATACCCCAAGCCCAACATTTTAGCTCTTAGTCAAGTAGCCCATACATCACCCTCCAAAACATTTTTTATTTATTTAACATTTGTTAACTGGGAAAGTCCAATTTGGAACAAAGCCAATTTTCAGCGGAGGCCTGGGGAGAAATGCTCCAGATGCATGTCTTTGTAATGTGGGAGGAAACTGGAACATCTGGAGGAAACCCACATGAATGCAGGGAGGACATGCAGACTCCACACAGAAGGTACTCCAGCCAAGAATCAAACCAGAGGACCTCTTGATGTGAGGCGACAGTGCTACCGCTGCACCACTATGCTGTCCAAAACGTGAACTGCAAAAGATTGGCAAACCAAACATCAATACATTACTATGCATGTACTGAGAAAGGACCTCGCTCATGCAATTTAAAAAAAAAATGATAAAAAAATACAATTTTTACAAGGGTGCAAGTCCCCCTACACCCTCCCATAGCCACTCACACCTCCTGCTAATTATATATATTTATTAACTCCTACATCACACAGCTGCCGGGGAAAGGGAGTATTCTCCTACATAGAGATTTTTGATCTACTGTCACTCATTTGCATATATCAACCAAATGCAGTTGATTAAACAGATGTCAAAAAATCTGCATTTAGACCAAATGCAGGGCACCCTTATGTAGAAGTATATATAGATCTCTCTCTCTCTCCACATGTATGTGTGTGTGTGTGTGTGTGTGTGTGTGTGTGTGTGTGTGTGTGTGTGTGTGTGTGTATATATATATATATATATATATATATATATATATATATATATATATAGAGAGAGAGAGAGAAAGATTGATACCTAGATATATATATATATATATATAGAGAGAGAGAGAGATAGATCTCTAGATAGCTGTCCTTATATAGATAGATATTTAGATATCTATCTTTATATAGATAGATAGATAGATATTTAGATATCTATATACTGAAAAAAATATCTATCTATATATGTGTGTATAATCAGAAGTATTGATATTAAAGTTCCATATATATATATATATATATATATATATATATATATATATATATATATATATAAAATGAGAAGTATTATTAATAGAGTCTGCCAGTGACAAATGGTTCAAATTGGGTACATTCAAGACCCAATTAGTTCCACATGTTGTCAAATTTTCCCAAGGAATCCATCAACTATAACTAATTTGTGGGCAGTGCAGTGGTACAGTGGTTAGCAGTGTTGCCTCATAGCAAGAGGTTCTGTGATTCTATTCATGGCTGGTGTGCCTTCTGTGCAGAGTCTGCACGTCTTCCCTGCATTCCTAAGACATGCATCTGGAGCATTTATCCCCGGGCCACTGCTGGCAATGAGCTTGCTCCCAGTCAGATTTTCCTAGTAAACAAATGTTAAATAAAATAACTTATAAAAGCAAAACAGGTACTTTTTGGACATAGTTTATCATTACACACCTGACCCAGAGGTGTCCAAAGAGATACTAAGTCAGATATCATTATTGAGATCTGCCACAGTAGCTAGTAGATATCATTACTGATTATACCCCAATGTGTACTGTTTGGATAAATGTGTGCAAATGAAGCTGCCAAACTATTTCCTTCTGAGTTAATATTACCTATATAATCTAAGTCATGCATTAATGTGACACTTGTCATGGCAAACTTAACCTCAATTAGGGACCACCAATCCATTTATGAAGACCTTGACTAATTTATTTGCAAATTTCTAGGATCTTTGGACACTTTGTCTCCACTTAGATGACACAGAGTAAAGGAAGATGATATTAGTTATGAACTACTTAAGCTACATGATCATATCCTGGCCAGGCATCCAGCACAGGGGAAATACTTATCAGAAAACTCCAACAGCATTCCTTTGACTATAAAAATGCAGATGCATTCCCGACAACAAAATTATACATGTAATGTAAACATTACAAGAGTCGTGAATGTTTATCCATTATTAATCCCAAGGATCAATTAATAACTATTAACAACCTGAAGAATGGCTCCTCTATTTAGTCTACAAACATGTAGCTAGGCTTCTGCAAAGCTAACACTGCTAATGCTTCCTCCTCAATGGTTTTATTTAACATCCTATCTCAGTGAAAAAAAAAAGACAATGTCCATTGCAGTCATCTGGGATGTGTGGGATGTTTTTCAAACACCTTTATTAAATTATCACTTGTGACATAGGCAAATGTACATTCATATAAAAGTAATCAAACTATAATTAACATAGCAAACATTATACTTCACATGCATTGCTGTATATCATATAACATAAGCCAAGCTAAGAGGCCTGTTAGCATAATGGTTAAGGTCTTTGCCTTCCATGCACAAGGTGCAAGGTTCAATCCTGACCTCCGACCAATGCCTGTTTGGTGTTTGCATGTTCTCCCTGTGGCTCTGTGGGATTCTGCCACCCTCTGAAAAACATGCTGAGTGTTTCCATCTCAAATTCACCAATGAATGGAGCTGAGGACAGTAGGACAGACTCTACATGGTGCCCTACATGGGGAAGAGTTGTACAGACCAACCACTTTGGATAGCTACTGTGGTGCATAGCCACTTGAAGGTGTAAAACATGGCTCTAAGTGATTCAGTCATGTTGACTAATGCCAAAATGGGCATGGGTAGTTATTGGCGATAAGTGGACTGAGGATCTGACCTACACCAGGGACCCAGAGGAATGTATATGCCCCTATTCATAAATCCCAGCAGCCCTGGATTAATAAGCTACTGGCTGGCTGGTGTCTAGTTGTCTCCAGATAGCTCTGTTGAGGGATAGCTGGACGTAAGCTACACTTAATGTAGGTTCACTGACAGGATGCAAGTTGGAAGTGGATATGATGATACAGAGGAGGCTGGACATTCTATGTATCCAAGAGACAAGATAGAAGGGCCTTGACTGTACTACTCAGAAGGGAGACAGGCTAGAAATGGTGTGGGTATTGTGGTGAGAGAGAAGCTACAGAAGGTAGTGAGGGATTTCATCACAATTTGTGACAGACAGTAGTGATAGGCAGTATTCTTAATCTCAGCCTATGCCCCACAGCAGGGTTATGATAGTGAGGAAAAGAGTGTATTCAGACAGCAGTTGAAGGACTTACTAGATGAAACAGGACAACATGAATTGGTACTGATAATGGGTGACTTGAATGCACATTTTGGGACAGACAGAACAGATATGAGGACTGCCTCAGTCTACATGGGTGGGGCAACAGCAATAAAGAAGGAAAAGCTATTCTAGACTTCTGTCTGGCAAATGGCCTGATAGTAGCCAACACATTATTCCGAAAGATAGACAGTCACATGCAACTCATGCAGAGTATAGGTGGAGTTTTTTTAGATGGTCAGTTTAGGGCATCTGCTTTAGGCCTATGATTCTTTTAGTGAGGTATTTCTGTGACCTTTCCAGTTGTTGCAGATGTCTTGAGAGGTACATACCAAACGAGGCATTGTATTCTATAATGGGTCTAATAAGGGATGAGTACAGTGGGACAATGACCTCCTTTTCTCTGGATGAAAAGCCCTTAGTGATGAGGTGTGCCACATAGAAGGATTTCCTGACTGTTGTGGTAATGTGGTTATCGAAGGTGAGACCACTGTCCACCTATGTCCCTAAGTCTTTTATCACACTTTTGGTGTTTAGTGTACTGCCACCTATGTGGTAATTGACAGGTACATGTTTTTTCCCAAAGGGGATAACTATACATTTCTTGGCATTGTGCTTGAGCCCATGGCTCTGGCACCAAGTATCTGTTTCTGTAAGGCCCTTTTGTAGAATATCCACATCATTTGGGGATTCAATAATGGCTCCCAGTTTGCAGTCATCTGCGACCTTTGTTAGCCAGAGTCCCTTAGTGTTGGCCTGTACTTCAGAGAAGTAGATGCCAAATAAGAGTGGTCCCAGGACTAAACCCTGAGGTACTCCACTTGTCACTTGTCTGGAGCTGGATTTGGAGTCGGCTACTTTTACAGTGTGGGTTCTGTCAGTAAGCCAGTTGGCAACCCATCGAGTGACATAGGGATTAATGCCCAACTTACTAAGTTTATCTATAATTCCAGAGTGGGGGATGGTGTTGAAGGCCTTGGCAGGGTCCAGATAGGCTGTGTGGACCACCTTACCCTTGTCCATGGCTCTGGAGACTGATTCAAAGAAGTCAATCAGATTCAGGAGACAAGATCGGCCCTTCACGAACCCAAAATGCATGGGGTCTTGTGTTTGAAGGTTGCCAATGTCTTTGTTTATAAGTTCCATGATAATACATTCAATGGCTTTGCAGATCAGGCTCGTCAGACTGATGGGGCGGTAGGTCCTGGGATCCAAGGTGGATCCCCCCTTGTGGATTGGGATAACTGTAGCTGTGTGCCACTTAGTGGGCATGAAGCCTGAGGTGATGCTATGATTAAACATGACACTTAGGTGAGGTGCCAGTTCATTTTGTAGTTCATGTAGTACACAGCCTGGGATGTTGTCTGGTTCCATGGATTCTGTATTCTAAGCTTTGGAGAGTGCGTTTTTTACCTGCATGGCCGTTATTACTGGAATTTGCAATCTTTCGGTATTGAGATGGGCCCTTTAGGGGGTGAGAGGGGGGTGAAGTTTGCACTGATTCGATCTGCCAGGATGTTGGCAATATCCTTGGGATCAGTATATTTAATGCCATTCTGTTGTAGGTCAGAGCAGATCTGAGCATTGCCATTTAGATTCTTGACATAGCTATAGAATGCCTTGTGGTTGTCTTTGGAATCCTTGGCAATTTTATTTTCGTAACTAGCTTTGGAGGATTTTATGAGAGATCTCAGCTTCTTACTGAGGCTGGTAAGGGAGTTTTTTGCATCCCAGGATTTTCCTCTTTTCTGTAACAGTTTCTTCCTTTTGTTGTAAAGTTTGTATATGGCAAGGGACCACCAGATTGGCTTTCTTTTTTTGGAGGAGAGCATCTTGGTTCTATTGGGGATGGTACAATTCATGCATGAGTGGATGTGCTCATACAGTGCCTTAGTGTAGGATTCAGCAGTCAAACTTTCAGTTCCCATCTGCATGGGTGTCATGAAGTTTGTCACTTCTGACTTGAGTAGCATGAAGTTGGCTTTGGAGAAGTTTTTTTACAGAGATTTCCTTACTGGGGGGTGGGGGTGGGATGTGGATGTCAAGGGCGATTAGCTTATGGTTAGACCTGACCAACGAGGGGGTCACCAGAGATGTGGAGCGTCGATTTCCCATGTTGGTAATGACCACATCTAGGATATTGAAGCCCCTCGTGGGACTAAGGATTAGTTGATCCAGGGCTTTGGAATTTAGGAATTCCAAGAACCGTTGGTCAAGGTGCTGGTAAACAAGTAGTTTTCCCAGTTAATGGCAGGGTAGTTGAAATCACCCAGTATTAGGATGTTTGGTTGTATCTTAATATTTTCCAGTATGTTAGAAAGGTGCAGTGAGAATCTTGGGCCATGGTGGGGGATTTGTAGCAAGTTGCAATTTGGATTCCAGTCTTACCTAGTGTTAGTTGCACCTGGAGAATTTCAGAAGCATTGTGTTGGGCAACTAGCCTTGTGTTGTGAATATCCTTGGTGAATATGGACACTCCTCCACCTTTAGTGTTTCGGTCCTGGTTTGGTGGCCGAAAAGTGTGGTAAGAGTTATAGCCTGGTATTGCAGGGGTGCTCTCTGGAGCCTTGAACCAGGTCTCAGTTACTGCACAGATATCGATGTTCTCCGTTTTTAAGACTGCCTGGAGAGAGTGCTTTTTGAGGGTTAGACTTCTAGCATTGAGTAGCATTACCTTCAGATATTGCATGGTTGTACCTGTTATGGTGGTGGTTTTGTCCTTTGAACTTTGCCTAAAAAAGGCACTATAGGGGTGGCAAGAGCCTTAGCCAGTAACCTAAATCCCAGGGGCGACAGGTGCAGACCATCTCTGGCAAAGCATCGTGGTCTGTGGATCATGTCGTCCCAGGCAGACAGATGCTGGATCCCCTTTGAATGACACCAGAAGCTTAGCCAATTGTTGAAGTCAATCATTTTGTCCTTATACTGTGGTATCTTTCTGGGTGAAGGCAGGATGCTATTCAAGGCTAGGGTCATACCTGCCTGAGCCATATGATCCGAGAGCTCTTCCATGTTTCTTTTTATGTAGTCCAGGGAAGTACGTCTCAAGTCATTCACTCCAACATGGACAATGACAGAGTCATATTTGTACTTGTTGTGGAGAGACTTGAGTGCATGCATTATGTGGTGGATCCTGGCACCCGACAGGCAGCTGACTGTAATTTTCTCCTTGTTCAGCCTGGTGAGTGGGACATCAATGTGCCTGACTATAGAGTCACATATGACTAAAGTGTTGGGTACATTGTCTTACCTCAGGGGCTGTTGTTGGGTGGCACACTGGTGTTGTGAGCTATGTGACACTTTGGTTGTAATTGGTGTTTGTTTGCGTTTCAGCTTCAGAGATCCTTGTTGCTTGGGCAGGTTACTGTTAAGGGCCTCCAAATATGTGGGTTTAGTGTTGCTATGTGTGGGTGTTGGTGGTTTAGAAGGGCTATGTGTTGCTTGAGGTGTAGTGTGGGTGTTAACCTTCTCCTCTTGACTGTCTAGCACAATCTTGGGTTGTGAGAGCTTTGCTTCCAGTTTGGCTATATAAGTGCATCTCTTGCAGGTTGTAGTGTTGGGTGGTAGGAGGAGAGGGTTGTCTGTGTACATGACACAATTGCAGCATTGCCCCAGTATGCCCAGATTCACCAGGTGGACAGGAGAAATCACTGGAGGCTGACCCTTGGACATGCCTGGTTTGGTGCTTTTTTTTTGTAAAGTACAAGAGCTGTTTGCCCTTACCTTCGCAAGGTACTTTGAAATTATAGGCTGTTTAGTGCCTATGATTAATTTCTCCTTATTAACAAGGAGAGTTGAGTGCTTATATCAGTTTAAGACTTCCTAGTGCTTTCCAGCAAGCTTTAAAGCAAGTGCTTATTACAGGGATGCTTAAAGGTAAGATGAAAAAAATGGTTTATCCTAAACACTGCAGTGTGCACTAGAGAAGTTAGATGTGAAAATAGGTAACTTAAGTTTTACCTGTCTAAAAAGTTAGGTTTCAGTGGAGAGTCACTATTTTTATAACAGCAAGACAGATTGAAAGGGTGTGGTCACTTTTGTATTCTGATACTATGGAATACAGTAGGATGATCAATAAATTTAAATAGTTGAAGGGGAGTGATTTCACAAAATGATAATTGTGTGCTTACTCACACAAGCCAGTAAAAACAGAGAGGAAATGAGATATATGGTCAAATTAACATAAGGGGAAGGCAACTAGAAAGACAGTGGTGTTTAAGAACACGACAGTGACTGAGTGGGAGGGTGGAGAAACAAATTTCTGCCTGACTCACAAGAGACAGAGCTGTGATCTCTTTTCGAGTTTTAATATGCAGTTAAAAGCAGAATACAAGTAAAACACAAAGTAAATAAAAAAAATCACAGTATTCAAAATAGAAAAAGATAATAAAGAAATACAACAAATAAAAAGCAAACTAACCTTTCCCTCACAGCAAAGTGTAGTAGAGTCTGGGTGAGCCTTTCTAGTAAAGCTCTGAAATGTTTTATTTTACCCCTTAAATAGAAGGTTTATTTCCTAGCTCTGCCCCCTCAGTTCACAGATGATTAACCTTAACTGACCTGTTCTATTGACCTGTACTAATTTCTGCCTGACTCACAAGAGACATAGCCGTGGCCTCTTTTCAAGTTTTAATATGCAGTTAAAAGCAGAATGCATGTAAAACACAAGGTAAATAAAACAAATCACATTATTAAAAATAGAAAAAGGCAATAGAGTAATACAACAAATAAAAATCAAACTAACCTTTCCCAAACAGCAAAGTGTAGCAGAGTTTGGGTGAGCAGATGGAAGGAGTATTTCCAGCAGCTTCTGAATGAAGAATTCCCCACAGAAGCTGTACTGCTGCAGAAACAGCCTACAATGAGAAAAGAAGAGGAGCCTACCCTAGAAGAAGTAAGAACAGCACAAAGGAAAATGAAATCAGGGAAAGCAGCAGGCTTAGATGAGGTCACAGTAGATATAATAAAGATGCTGAGTGAGATGGGGAGAAATGGCTTCTGAGGGTACTCACAGTAGTGTGGAGAGAAAGGTGTATCCCAGATGACTAGAGAATAAACATAGTCATGCCAGTGTACAAGAACAAAGGGGACATTCACAACTGTGGGCAGTAAAGAAGCATTAAACTCTAGCACATTGCATGAGTGTTCTGGAGAGAGTGATTGATAAATGGACACACAGAGTAGTGGAATGTTACATGATAGATGAGCAGTTTGGATTCAGATCAGGATGCAGCACAACTGAACCGACGTTTGCAGTGATACAGATAGTTGAGAAGAAGCTAGAGATGAGGCAAAAGTCCTCCTAGACTTGGAGAAAGCATATGACAAGGTCCCAAGAAGGCTGTTTTGGGCATTACCACTGTGAACTGAAGTCCCAGAAACATTGGTAGAATTAGTACAAGCTATGTACAAGGGCCCAATGACTCAAGTATGAACAGTGTTTGCCCTGACAGAGTGGTTCCCAGTGGGAGTGGGTGTACACTAGGGTTCAGCTCTCAGCCCACTGCTGTTCATACTGGTGATGGACTACATTAGCAAACAGGTTGGAGGGGACAGGTGAACAAAGTTACTGTATGCAGATGATATGGCATTACAGGCAGACTCTGAGCAAGAACTTCAGCAAAGGGTAGGGGAATGGAATGCAAAGCTGAAGGAATATGGGATGAAACTAAGCACAGATAAGACAGTGGTAATAAGAAGCTGAGAATTGAGATAGAAGGCAAGATAGTGGAACAGGTAAATAGCTTCAAGTATCTGGGAGGGGTTGTTGAGGAGAAGGGTAGTCTGAATGAAGAGGTGAAAGCTAGAGTCAAAGGGGCTGCAGCCAACTGGCATAGAATCTCAGGTGTAGTCTATGGCAGAAGAATGCCAAAGAAGCTGAAAAGTAAGGTGTACAAGACAGTGGTGTGACCAGTACTACTTTATGGTACAGAAACCTGGACAGTAAATGCAGAGCAGTTGAAGAAGCTAGAGGTGATGAAAATGAAGTGCTTGAGAAGGGTAGTAGGATGCACACTATGGAATAGATGAAGAAATGAGGACACAAGAGCAGATGCCAAAGTAGCTCCAATTACAGAAAAGATCAAAGCGAACAGATTATGGTGGTTCAGACATGTGTAGGAAAGCAGAAGACAATCTGGTGAAGAAGATTTGGGATAGACAATAAGACGGTAAAAGGAAATGAGGATGAACAGCAAAGAGGTGGAGGGATTGTATGAAAGAAGATCTGCGACAGTCAGGCATGAGTGTTGAAGATGGCAGGAGTGTGGCACTTAATATAGAGAGTTGGCGACAGTTAACATGATACCTTGACGCCATTTAGAAAAACAGGAAAAGGGTATGATGATGATGATGATGTTATAACCTAAGCAACATTACATAAGTTATTCAATTCCTGCCTTTTTTAAACAAAAACATCTTTATTAAACCATCGCTTACTACTATAAATGAAAAAAAACCACACCAAGACAATCCTAGTTGCAAGCATTATACATCACAAACTATAGTGACACACTCCCAGTTGCAAACATTATACATCACTTATAATCTACCCAATCTTTTCCAGTAAAACAGATTTTAGTACAAAGTTAAGTACTTGTAGCCAAGCATAAGTATGCAGAGACTTTGAGAAAACAAAATAATTGAACACACACATAAGTTACATAGAGATATCATGTGACCAAAGACTTCATAAAAATTTCATCACTCTACTACTAAAACAAGCAGTTTCTTATATACATAACTTTACTGTGATATATGAAAATTATAATATACAAAACTTATCTAAGAGATCTCATTTTAAAATGCTTTTAATACTTATGCAATCAGTTAATATTGGTGTGTAGTTATTTTTTAAAAACAACTGCCAAGAAAGTTTTCTGGATTCCAGTAATGCCTTCAAGTCACCTCTCTTGGGGTCAACCTTGACACTATCTAAAAGGAAAAAAGGAACTTCTTATAACTGGTGGTATACTTGCTTTTAATACTTATGCAATCAGTTAATATTGGTGTGTAGTTATTTTTTAAAAACAACTGCCAAGAAAGTTTTCTGGATTCTAGTAATGCCTTCAAGTCACCTCTTTTGGGGTCAACCTTGACACTATCTAAAAGGAAAAAAGGAACTTTTTATAACTGGTGGTATACTGTAACGTTTTTAAACAGAACATTGAACATGTCCACAGTTTTAAATCTAGAGAGCAACCTGTTTTTATAAAAAAGGGGACAAGAATATGGAAAACAATTATAAACCAAGAGAGCAAGTACGTATACTTCAGGTAAAGATATATTCTTTTGCAACGCATACAAGCAGAGTAAGTTTATTTCTAATAGCCCTTCCATTTTCTGTGCAAATACAAAACAGAAGTTATAGGTCCCAAATTATTTTAATTGGAATTCAACATTATTTGTGTACTAATTGTGAAGCTTTTTATGTGGGTTGGACCAAAAAAAAAATTAGTACTTTAACATGGAAGCACAATTATGACATGGCTGAACATAATAATGAGAATGTACTGTTCAAACATAGATTTAGTAGTACTAAAATCAGGAAGCTTCTATTTTAGACTGTAGAGGTAGATTTAAATGGGGATTGGGAGAGTATTTTTGATCAGAATGAACATATCTGGCATGTGAATTTAAATGCCTCAGTCCCCCTGAAATGAAAGAACATCAGACTTTTCAGTGGGCTCTTAATTTTAAAATTAATTGTTATTGGTTATAGTAGTATGAGCTAGCTAGATGTGTATGTGTTGCTGACTTTATTTTCCTTTTATCTAATTGTTTTGGATACAGTGAAGAATAAGAAAAATGCCACTTAATGCACAAACATATTATTCCTTGTTTAGGCCTGAACCCACAACAGCACTATATATTTACGTTTTTGACACATTTTCTATTTGTTGCTCATATGTTCTTTAAATGTTGAAGCTTGTAAATTTCTAATAAACACTTTAACATGAATTTGGCCCTGCTTACCAATGACAATATGATTACCTTTCTTACAAATTATCTGTATAAGATTGGCAAGATAAGACTCAGATAGCCTGACTTATATAGCACATTGCATAAGACAAAAAGTCTAAAAAGTCTAAGGAGGTGGGAGACAAAGCAATCTCATCCACATGTGTTTGTGCTGCATCACTTCAAATAACAGAACAATATTTTTCTTGTGATAACTTATTCGCTGTTCTGATTTCATAAGAAATACACTCTAACCCAAGTTCTGGTTTCACAAGAAATACACTCATTACATGAGTCATATGATTCAGATATATAACATATTCGTTAGTCAGAAAAAAATTACAATGCAGCTGTTTGTTGTATACCGAATAGCAAAAAAAAAGTAAACTAACATATATGACTGCTAGTGGTATCTAGATGTATGAGACAATTTCTTTACTAAATACTTTTACATTTCTAGCAAATTTCTAAGAAATTAGTGTCAAGGCAGTACTTAACTAGTGATTTCAAGTGTACAAACTCATACACAACAAGTAACATGTATATTTGATGTTATGTGTTAAGCATATATTGTAGCAAGGCTGATGTCTCTGGCATTCATGAAAAGCACAGAAAACACACTTATATTTGGTAAAATCAGTTAATTTATTCAGATGTACAGTAAGATATGAGTGTAGTGCATAGCAGTTTGGTTTGGTTTGGTAAAGTATAAGGAAAAAAAACAACTTAATGCTTACTTCAGCTTATTCATTAAAACATCCAATTACTGTAGCAGCCATGAAACTTATAATAGATGCACTTAGACCTAGTACATTTTGTCTGAGACTTTTACTCCATATATTGAATAAACAAAACAGTTTTCCCAATTAGTACTAGTAGCATTTATGAGAATCAGTTCTTTGTGGCACTGTTTTAGTCAGGATAAGCTCAAACATACCACAAGAGTCTCCTGACCATTTGAAGATGAAATACTTTCTTTCCTCTGTTGAAAAGTGTAGCTTTCCTAAGACATAGTCATCAGTTTTGGAATACAGTCCTAATAATTATAAGGTAAACACAGAAACACCTAATTGCAAAATGGTCTTTAAGACCAACACACACAGTCTCTTACTTCACAAGTTGCACTTTGCAGGCATATTGACTCCTAGTTTTCAAATTCTACTAGGCAGTCACAGAAACTTGTAAGTCATGACTTTCTTCCTCTGCTAAATGTATATTCTAAAACTCTCATTAAGCAAATCACAGTTGGAAAATTCTTCCTCTGCTTAAAACTCATGCACTAAACCCTCTAAGGCTCCAACCTTCCTCTGTTTCTCACACACCAAAATTTAAAGGCACATTTGTTCATAAGTTCATTGATTTATGGGTGTATACTAAGCTTTTTAAACTCAGCCATTCATCAAACATGTATCTGACAAGTTTTGGTAACCTTAAGATTATTCTAACATTAATATATAAGCTCAGGATTGGGTGTTCAAGCATTTACAGGCTGCTTCTGTCAGTTAGGGACGTAGGTGCCAGGCCAGGGGAGAATTTCTAATTCTTTATTCACTGGTCCAAGTTACACTTTAATTGGTTTAGAGAAGCCTATTCTAGGGACAGGCCAGTCTCAGAGACATACTTATCCCCTCAACTTGTTCTGTTTATTTCATTAGCAAACTTTAAGTCCTTTGATCGGGTAACAGTGATCCTATTTGTTTTGCGGACATGTAGAAGTTTCATCAGAGTGAGATACAAGGATGCCTTATATACCCCAAAAAGATCTCCCCCTCAACAGTCTGTAAGAGACCGAGTACAGGTACAGGGATTTGATGAAATCCATTTAGAAATTTTTGTTTATGCCATGTATCCTTCGTGTTAGGAACCTCTCTGGTCATTCCAGTTGTTGCATGCCCTATCTGGTACATAATGAAAAGGGAGTTATATTCAGTGATTAGTCCAGGACCAACATACAATACTCTTGCTTATAAGTTGTGCAATATAGAATGATTTCCTTACTACCATAGATATATGATGGTCAAGGGCCAAGTTTCTGTGTACATGCATCCCCAAACCACTGACTACTGAGTCTACTATAAGGGATGTGGTATCAATGTAGTAGTTTCCAGGTGTACTAAATTCCTGAAGGATATTATTATGCATTCTTGGCACGGAGTTTTAGACTGTGACTTTGTCACTAGACATTTCTCCATGTCAGCCCTTCTTGGAGGATATTGTTGTCTTGGATATTCTATAACTGCACCTAATTTTCAAACATCTGAAAAACTGGTCGGCCAAAGACGCTTGACACTGGCCTTGATTTTCAGAGAAGCAAATGCTAAAATTGAGTATACACAGGACAGATCCCTGAATAACTCAACTAAGTGGCTGGCCTCTTTGTGGAGGTGGACTCCCCTATCCTAACTTCCTGTTGTTCTATCTGAGATCGATTCAACTATCCCATGGGTGAAATATGGGTTTATACCTAATTTGGTGAGTTTGTCTACAATGCCCATGTGTGGCATGGTATCAGATGCCTTGGCCAGGTCAAGGTAGTCAATATGTACTGTCTTGTCCTCGTCCTTTGCATTGGAAACCTTCTCAAAGAAGTCTACCAGACTAAGGAATGATCTGCCTTTTATGAAACCAAACTGGTTTGCATCTCGTGTCTAAAGAATTCCTACATTATTGTTAATCAATTCCATAATAATTATTTCCATGCCTTTTCATATGGGACTAGTTAGACATATGGGTCTGCACTTACCAGGTTCCGTAGACGGCCCATCCTTGTATTGAGTTTTGACTGTTGCAGCTCTCCTTTTGCATGACACAAAGCCTGTATGGAGGGTATGGTTATATAGTGACTAGCAGTCCAGATAGGTCAGGTTTCATACTGTTTAGTAGCCATCCTGGGATATTATCAGGGGTATCATTGTGGTATTGCTGACCTTAGAGTGCATGTTAAGGACCTGCTCCCTAGCGATAGTATGGGGGTTATGCTCAAATTTCCTGAGAGGTGGCTGAGGAAGAGGGGGTAAAACTTGAGCTGAATTTGTTGGTCTCTAGATTTTATGTATGTTCTGGCCCAGTGTAGGTGCCACCATTCACAATTAATTCTGCATATTGTTGTGCACTGCCTTTGAAGTTGTGGATATAAGCAAAGCAATATTTACATCCCTTCTAGCTTTTGTAGACTTGATTTACCCTCTGAGCTGAGTGTTTAGATTACTGGGAGACTTATCCTGCTGGGAATTACACTTCCTAATTTTTTGCCATGACATTCTTCCTTTCATTATGCAACCTGTTTATGATGGAATTCCACCAGGGTGGCTTGGATTTGTTTTTCATTTTATTCCGAGCTTGAAATTTTGCCAGGTTACCACTTATTACTAGGATGTTTGCCTTAGAATAATTCCATAATGTCCCAGGATTACCATGGGCCCTGGGTTTTATTTTGATTTCAAAGGAGACAGTTTTATGTCCTACCTTATTAGAGAGGACATTACACTGGTGGAGGGATTAAAATATTTTCCCATGTTAATGAGGCCCAGATCCAGTATATTCACATCCTTAGTGGGCACATGGACTATCTAGTTCAAGGTATTTGTGTTGATAAAGTCCAGGAATCAATGGACCTGCAAGTTTGGGGTCATGAGTGATTCCCAGATCATAGACAGGTAATATGAAGTCACCCATTAAAATGGTATTAGGTTGAGTGACAGGTGTCTCCAGTCAGTTCTACATGTTATGCGTTTTCTGGGTCATAGAGGGCAGCCTATAGTTTGCAAGGATATAATATGGGGCAGTGCCCAATTTGACATGGAGAAGCTTAAGATTGGCATCTTGTTTGACCAGCCTTGAGCTATGTTTGTTTTTTATGTAAATTGAGACACATGCACCCTGCTTGTGCAGTAACTGGTGTAAATGTGTGGAAGGTGTTATAACCCAGCATTGTCAGGGTGCTTCCCAAGGATTCAAACCATGTCTTGGTGACTCCACAAATGTTTGCATTCTCCAGGGTTATCAGAGCTTGGATGAAGTGGAATTTCTTGTTTAGACTCCTGGCATTGAGAAGTAACACCTTTAGGTTTTCCAGAGTTGCTTTTGCTATGTCATAAGGTTTGTCAGTTTGCCATTGTCTAAAAAAAGCACAATGGGATAGGACAATTTTTAGCAAATATTTGAAAGCCTAAAGGAGACAGATGTAGACCATTCCAGGCAAAGCAGTATCTTCCCATGCTGACAAATATTTTATCTCCTAGGAGTGACATGAAAAACCAAATCAATTATTCAGTCATCTACTGTTCATTTTGTATCATCCTTGGAGAAGGCAGAATGCTCCTCAGTGCTAGGCTCATACTAGCCTATGACACAAAATCTGAAAGCTCTGTCATGTCTGTCTACCTAGAGTCCTGGAAGTTGCATCTCATGTTGTTTACACCCATACGGACAACGTCTGAGAAATACATATATTTGCAATCCCATGACCTGAGTGCATGTGTGAGCTTGCAGATACTGGCCCCTTAAAGGCAGCTGACCATAACTTCAAAATACTGGGTAGTGTGGTAGCTTGACCTATGGGTTTAGAAGTTGAGACTCTATGAAATGTGGCATTCTGATAGGTGTAGTTTTGGTGGAGTGGTTTTGGGGACTGCTGAGGATATATTTTGTAAGAGCAATGTCTGAGAGGTCACTGGGATTTAGGAAGATTACATTTAAGAGACTCAGCATATGTGGAATGATGACTTCCTAGGACCTACATGCCACCCCTGCTTATAAGTTGTACAACATAGAATGATATTTTTACTACTGCAGATATATGATGACCAAAGCCATAGTTACTGTGTACATACATCCTCAAATCTCTGACTACTGCGCACTATGTGCATTACTGACAGCCTGACTGGTATTATGACTGTTTGTGCAAGTGGGGACTGGGAAAGTTTCAAGGGTAGTTTTAGAGGGAAAATGTCAATTTTAGGTATTTGCATCTATATAGGGCACTGCTAAAATTCACTGAGTAATGAGTAGCATCACACAATCAAGATGACTCAGTGCAAGCACAGAAAACTAAGTATACAAAAGAGCTTTGTGACCAATCAGATGATCCTATGAAGTATTTAATAACGATGCATCATAAAAGTGCAGCATATTTACTGTAAGAAAGCTGTAAGAGCATAATATTGGTCAACAGATCTAGAAACATGTTTGAGTTGCTGAATTACCTGATATCTACAGTAGTAACACCTGTGTCCCTCATTGAAAGGGGTGACAGGTGCTGACTGAGGTTTCTTTTCTGGGGATAAAATCTTGGCTAGGCTTGTAAGGGCCCCAGGGCCATTAGCCTTGTAACCTCCTATGATCCTATGATCCTATAAGGTCACTCTCCAACTTACTTTGTGATTTACAGCTCAGAACAGACTGCCTCCCCCACCACTGCCACTAGAGTGCAGTCCTGAGTCTCCTTAATGAAAATCACAAAGACAAGGCCCAAATGAGAGACTACAAACAACTGGCTAAACCTGGAAACACTCTAATAGAAATTACTCAACTGTGCAGGAGTCAGCAATGAGGTCAGTAAAATGCAAAGGCACCTTACAATGATAACATGCAATAAAATATGACAAATAAGATGAAAATATTTTGGCAGGACAGTCAAAATAAGTTTTACAGGTGCAGACAGTGTATGATAATTCCACTTTGTTTCACAGTGGTTAGCTATGTTTAAGGTTAACATTTTCAGGAACCAATTTTACCTCTGCAGGCTTAATCCAAACTAAGCTAGTTTACATCCGACTTCTCTGGCCCAGCAGTTGAGTGACTATATCGGTCGAAGACTCACTAGTGAGTCTGACAGATAAGCCATAATAAGCAAGTCCACTAGGGCCATTAACTTTATACTGCATTAATCTGGACAGTATAAAATCTCTGGTTGGAAGGTTAGCATTTTGGGAGTGCAATCTATGAACAGCATAGACCTATTGTAAATCATGTTGGACATCCAGAACTGTGAGTATCAGGAGGAACCGAGTCCTGAAACTCACCCCTCCATACCTCAGGTTTTATGTACATTAAGGTGATGACTGCAAAATGGCCTTGCATGTAAAGTGATCCTCAGCATTAAAACAGCTTTTCTCTTTGACTCTCTGTACTGCCTTATTAGTACACTGTGCCCACAGCCTTCCTTACTTCTTACTTCAGCCTTCCTACTATCTAAAAGGAAAAAAGGAACTTTTTATAACTGGTGGTATACTGTAACGTTTTTAAACAGAACATTGAACATGTCCACAGTTTTAAATCTGGAGAGCAACCTGTTTTTATAAAAAAGGGGACAAGAATATGGAAAACAATTATAAACCAAGAGAGCAAGTACGTATACTTCAGGTAAAGATATATTCTTTTGCAACGCATACAAGCAGAGTAAGTTTATTTCTAATAGTCCTTCCATTTTCTGTGCAAATACAAAACAGAAGTTATAGGTCCCAAATTATTTTAATTGGAATTCAACATTATTTGTGTACTAATTGTGAAGCTTTTTATGTGGGTTGGACCAAAAGAAAAATTAGTACTTTAACATGGAAGCACAATTATGACATGGCTGAACATAATAATGAGAATGTACTGTTCAAACATAGATTTAGTAGTACTAAAATCAGGAAGCTTCTATTTAGGCTATGTAGAGGTAGATTTAAATGGGGATTGGGAGAGTATTTTTGATCAGAATGAACATATCTGGCATGTGAATTTAAATGCCTCAGCCCCCCTGAAATGAAAGAACATCAGACTTTTCAGTGGGCTCTTAATTTTAAAATTAATTGTTATTGGTTATAGTAATATGAGCTAGCTAGATGTGTATGTGTTGCTGACTTTATTTTCCTTTTATATAATTGTTTTTGGATACAGTGAAGAATAAGAAAAATACCACTTAATGCACAAACATATTATTCCTTGTTTAGGCCTGAACCCACAACAGCACTATATATTTACGTTTTTGACACATTTTCTATTTGTTGCTCATATGTTCTTTAAATGTTGAAGCTTGTAAATTTCTAATAAACACTTTAACATGAATTTGGCCCTGCTTACCAATGACAATATGATTACCTTTCTTACAAATTATCTGTATAAGATTGGCAAGATAAGACTCAGATAGCCTGACTTATATAGCACATTGCATAAGACAAAAAGTCTAAAAAGTCTAAGGAGGTGGGAGACAAAGCAATCTCATCCACATGTGTTTGTGCTGCATCACTTCAAATAACAGAACAATATTTTTCTTGTGATAACTTATTCGCTGTTCTGATTTCATAAGAAATACACTCTAACCCAAGTTCTGGTTTCACAAGAAATACACTCATTACATGATTCATATGATTCAGATATATAACATATTCGTTAGTCAGAAAAAAAATACAATACAGCTGTTTGTTGTATACCGAATAGCAAAAAAAAAGTAAACTAACATATATGACTGCTAGTGGTATCTAGATGTATGAGACAATTTCTTTACTAAATACTTTTACATTTCTAGCAAATTTCTAAGAAATTAGTGTCAAGGCAGTACTTAACTAGTGATTTCAAGTGTACAAACTCATACACAACAAGTAACATGTATATTTGATGTTATGTGTTAAGCATATATTGTAGCAAGGCTGATGTCTCTGGCATTCATGAAAAGCACAGAAAACACACTTATATTTGGTAAAATCAGTTAATTTATTCAGATGTACAGTAAGATATGAGTGTAGTGCATAGCAGTTTGGTTTGGTTTGGTAAAGTATAAGGAAAAAAAACAACTTAATGCTTACTTCAGCTTATTCATTAAAACATCCAATTACTGTAGCAGCCATGAAACTTATAATAGATGCACTTAGACCTAATACATTTTGTCTGAGACTTTTACTACATATATTGAATAAACAAAACAGTTTTCCCAATTAATACTAGTAGCATTTATGAGAATCAGTTCTTTGTGGCACTGTTTTAGTCAGGATAAGCTCAAACATACCTCAAGAGTCTCCTGACCATTTGAAGATGAAATACTTTCTTTCCTCTGTTGAAAAGTGTAGCTTTCCTAAGACATAGTCATCAGTTTTGGAATACAGTCCTAATAATTATAAGGTAAACACAGAAATGCCTAATTGCAAAATGGTCTTTAAGACCAACACACATAGTCTCTTACTTCACAAGTTGCACTTTGCAGGCATATTGACTCCTAGTTTTCAAATTCTACTAGGCAGTCACAGAAACTTGTAAGTCATGACTTTCTTCCTCTGCTAAATGTATATTCTAAAACTCTCATTAAGCAAATCACAGCTGGAAAATTCTTCCTCTGCTTAAAACTCATGCACTAAACCCTCTAAGGCTCCAACCTTCCTCTGTTTCTCACACACCAAAATTTAAAGGCACATTTGTTCATAAGTTCATTGATTTATGGGTGTATACTAAGCTTTTTAAACTCAGCCATTCATCAAAAATGTATCTGACAAGTTTTGGTAACCTTAAGATTATTCTAACATTAATATATAAGCTCAGGATTGGGTGTTCAAGCATTTACAGGCTGCTTCTGTCAGTTAGGGACGTAGGTGCCAGGCCAGGGGAGAATTTCTAATTCTTTATTCACTGGTCCAAGTTACACTTTAATTGGTTTAGAGAAGCCTATTCTAGGGACAGGCCAGTCTCAGAGACATACTTATCCCCTCAACTTGTTCTGTTTATTTCATTAGCAAACTTTAAGTCCTTTGATCGGGTAACAGTGATCCTATTTGTTTTGCGGACATGTAGAAGTTTCATCAGAGTGAGATACAAGGATGCCTTATATACCCCAAAAAGATCTCCCCCTCAACAGTCTGTAAGAGACCGAGTACAGGTACAGGGATTTGATGCAATCCATTTAGAAATTTTGTTTATGCCATGTATCTTTCGTGTTAGGAGCCTCTCTGGTCATTCCAGTTGTTGCATGCCCTATCTGGTACATAATGAAAAGGGAGTTATATTCAGTGATTAGTCCAGGACCAACATACAATACTCTTGCTTATAAGTTGTGCAATATAGAATGATTTCCTTACTACCATAGATATATGATGGTCAAGGGCCAAGTTTCTGTGTACATGCATCCCCAAACCACTGACTACTGAGTCTACTATAAGGGATGTGTTATCAATGTAGTAGTTTCCAGGTGTACTAAATTCCTGAAGGATATTATTATGCATTCTTGGCATGGAGTTTTAGACTGTGACTTTGGCACTAGACATTTGTCCATGTCAGCCCTTCTTGGAGGATATTGTTGTCTTGGATATTCTATAACTGCACCTAATTTTCAAACATCTGAAAAACTGGTCGGCCAAAGACCCTTGACGCTGGCCTTGATTTTCAGAGAAGCAAATGCTAAAATTGAGTATACCCAGGACAGATCCCTGAATAACTCAACTAGTGGCTGGCCTCTTTGTGGAGGTGGACTCCCCTATCCTAACTTCCTGTTGTTCTATCTGAGATCGATTCAACTATCCCATGGGTGAAATATGGGTTTATACCTAATTTGGTGAGTTTGTCTACAATGCCCATGTGTGGTACGGTATCAGATGCCTTGGCCAGGTCAAGGTAGTCAATATGTACTGTCTTGTCCTCGTCCTTTGCATTGGAAACCTTCTCAAAGAAGTCTACCAGACTAAGGAATGATCTGCCTTTTATGAAACCAAACTGGTTTGCATCTAGTGTCTAAAGAATTCCTACATTATTGTTAATCAATTCCATAATAATTATTTCCATGCCTTTTCATAAGGGACTAGTTAGACATATGGGTCTGCACTTACCAGGTTCCGTAGACGGCCCATCCTTGTATTGAGTTTTGACTGTTGCAGCTCTCCTTTTGCATGACACAAAGCCTGTATGGAGGGTATGGTTATATAGTGACTAGCAGTCCAGATAGGTCAGGTTTCATACTGTTTAGTAGCCATCCTGGGATATTATCAGGGGTATCATTGTGGTATTGCTGACCTTAGAGTGCATGTTAAGGACCTGCTCCTAGCGATAGTATGGGGGTTATGCTCAAATTTCCTGAGAGGTGGCTGAGGAAGAGGGGGTAAAACTTGAGCTGAATTTGTTGGTCTCTAGATTTTATGTATGTTCTGGCCCAGTGTAGGTGCCACCATTCACAATTAATTCTGCATATTGTTGTGCACTGCCTTTGAAGTTGTGGATATAAGCAAAACAATATTTACATCCCTTCTAGCTTTTGTAGACTTGATTTACCCTCTGAGCTGAGTGTTTAGATTACTGGGAGACTTATCCTGCTGGGAATTACACTTCCTAATTTTTTGCCATGACATTCTTCCTTTCATTATGCAACCTGTTTATGATGGAATTCCACCAGGGTGGCTTGGATTTGTTTTTCATTTTATTCTGAGCTTGAAATTTTGCCAGGTTACCACTTATTACTAGGATGTTTGCCTTAGAATAATTCCATAATGTCCCAGGATTACCATGGGCCCTGGGTTTTATTTTGATTTCAAAGGAGACAGTTTTATGTCCTGCCTTATTAGAGAGGACATTACACTGGTGGAGGGATTAAAATATTTTGCCATGTTAATGAGGCCCAGATCCAGTATATTCACATCCTTAGTGGGCACATGGACTATCTAGTTCAAGGTATTTGTGTTGATAAAGTCCAGGAATCAATGGACCTGCAAGTTTGGGGTCATGAGTGATTCCCAGATCATAGACAGGTAATATGAAGTCACCCATTAAAATGGTATTAGGTTGAGTGACAGGTGTCTCCAGTCAGTTCTACATGTTATGGGTTTTCTGGGTCATAGAGGGCAGCCTATAGTTTGCAAGGATATAATATGGGGCAGTGCCCAATTTGACATGGAGAAGCTTAAGATTGGCATCTTGTTTGACCAGCCTTGAGCTATGTTTGTTTTTTATGTAAATTGAGACACATGCACCCTGCTTGTGCAGTAACTGGTGTAAATGTGTGGAAGGTGTTATAACCCAGCATTGTCAGGGTGCTTCCCAAGGATTCAAACCATGTCTTGGTGACTCCACAAATGTTTGCATTCTCCAGGGTTATCAGAGCTTGGATGGAGTGGAATTTCTTGTTTAGACTCCTGGCATTGAGAAGTAACACCTTTAGGTTTTCCAGAGTTGCTTTTGCTATGTCATAAGGTTTGTCAGTTTGCCATTGTCTAAAAAAAGCACAATGGGATAGGACAATTTTTAGCAAATATTTGAAAGCCTAAAGGAGACAGATGTAGACCATTCCAGGCAAAGCAGTATCTTCCCATGCTGACAAATATTTTATCTCCTAGGAGTGACATGAAAAACCAAATCAATTATTCAGTCATCTACTGTTCATTTTGTATCATCCTTGGAGAAGGCAGAATGCTCCTCAGTGCTAGGCTCATACTAGCCTATGACACAAAATCTGAAAGCTCTGTCATGTCTGTCTACCTAGAGTCCTGGAAGTTGCATCTCATGTTGTTTACACCCATACGGGCAACGTCTGAGAAATACATATATTTGCAATCCCATGACCTGAGTGCATGTGTGAGCTTGCAGATACTGGCCCCTTAAAGGCAGCTGACCATAACTTCAAAATACTGGGTAGTGTGGTAGCTTGACCTATGGGTTTAGAAGTTGAGACTCTATGAAATGTGGCATTCTGATAGGTGTAGTTTTGGTGGAGTGGTTTTGGGGACTGCTGAGGATATATTTTGTAAGAGCAATGTCTGAGAGGTCACTGGGATTTAGGAAGATTACATTTAAGAGACTCAGCATATGTGGAATGATGACTTCCTAGGACCTACATGCCACCCCTGCTTATAAGTTGTACAACATAGAATGATATTTTTACTACTGCAGATATATGATGACCAAAGCCATAGTTACTGTGTACATACATCCTCAAATCTCTGACTACTGCGCACTATGTGCATTACTGACAGCCTGACTGGTATTATGACTGTTTGTGCAAGTGGGGACTGGGAAAGTTTCAAGGGTAGTTTTAGAGGGAAAATGTCAATTTTAGGTATTTGCATCTATATAGGGCACTGCTAAAATTCACTGAGTAATGAGTAGCATCACACAATCAAGATGACTCAGTGCAAGCACAGAAAACTAAGTATACAAAAGAGCTTTGTGACCAATCAGATGATCCTATGAAGTATTTAATAACGATGCATCATAAAAGTGCAGCATATTTACTGTAAGAAAGCTGTAAGAGCATAATATTGGTCAACAGATCTAGAAACATGTTTGAGTTGCTGAATTACCTGATATCTACAGTAGTAACACCTGTGTCCCTCATTGAAAGGGGTGACAGGTGCTGACTGAGGTTTCTTTTCTGGGGATAAAATCTTGGCTAGGCTTGTAAGGGCCCCAGGGCCATTAGCCTTGTAACCTCCTATGATCCTATGATCCTATAAGGTCACTCTCCAACTTACTTTGTGATTTACAGCTCAGAACAGACTGCCTCCCCCACCACTGCCACTAGAGTGAAGTCCTGAGTCTCCTTAATGAAAATCACAAAGACAAGGCCCAAATGAGAGACTACAAGCAACTGGCTAAACCTGGAAACACTCTAATAAAAATTACTCAACTGTGCAGGAGTCAGCAATGAGGTCAGTAAAATGCAAAGGCACCTTACAATGATAACATGCAATAAAATATGACAAATAAGATGAAAATATTTTGGCAGGACAGTCAAAATAAGTTTTACAGGTGCAGACAGTGTATGATAATTCCACTTTGTTTCACAGTGGTTAGCTATGTTTAAGGTTAACATTTTCAGGAACCAATTTTACCTCTGCAGGCTTAATCCAAACTAAGCTAGTTTACATCCGACTTCTCTGGCCCAGCAGTTGAGTGACTATATCGTCAAGACTCACTAGTGAGTCTGACAGATAAGCCATAATAAGCAAGTCCATTAGGGCCATTAACTTTATACTGCATTAATCTGGACAGTATAAAATCTCTGGTTGGAAGGTTAGCATTTTGGGAGTGCAATCTATGAACAGCATAGACCTATTGTAAATCATGTTGGACATCCAGAACTGTGAGTATCAGGAGGAACCGAGTCCTGAAACTCACCCCTCCATACCTCAGGTTTTATGTACATTAAGGTGATGACTGCAAAATGGCCTTGCATGTAAAGTGATCCTCAGCATTAAAACAGCTTTTCTCTTTGACTCTCTGTACTGCCTTATTAGTACACTGTGCCCACAGCCTTCCTTACTTCTTACTTCAGCCTTCCTACTATCTAAAAGGAAAAAAGGAACTTTTTATAACTGGTGGTATACCGTAACGTTTTTAAACAGAACATTGAACATGTCCACAGTTTTAAATCTGGAGAGCAACCTGTTTTTATAAAAAAGGGGACAAGAATATGGAAAACAATTATAAACCAAGAGAGCAAGTACGTATACTTCAGGTAAAGATATATTATTTTGCAACGCATACAAGCAGAGTAAGTCTATTTCTAATAGTCCTTCCATTTTCTGTGCAAATACAAAACAGAAGTTATAGGTCCCAAATTATTTTAATTGGAATTCAACATTATTTGTGTACTAATTGTGAAGCTTTTTATGTGGGTTGGACCAAAAGAAAAATTAGTACTTTAACATGGAAGCACAATTATGACATGGCTGAACATAATAATGAGAATGTACTTTTCTCTTTGACTCTCTGTACTGCCTTATTAGTACACTGTGCCAACAGCCTTCCTTACTTTTCTCTTCTTCCCTTCTACATTTCTGTTTATTTTTGAGATTATATGTATCACATGTTAATTCTGAAAGAGTAAAACACATGGACTTGGGGTTACTCTGCAAAACAAATTAAAAATATTGGACTGCATAGGATTAAACATTGTAAGCCAATTGTTATCTGAATCTTTTGCTTTTTTAGGTTTAGTTTTAGTTCTATAACCAAAGGCTTAGTATTCCTCCATGGAGTATTCAGCAGTGGCACCTTTTCTTGTATATCACATGGTGCTAAACTGCCATAATAAAATCTTCACTCTGGTCATGTTTTTATTCTGTGGTACATTGTACTTTATTCTCTGGTAGTTTTGTTGTTGGGACATAACTGAAAATTCTTCTGGATATCTACCCAGACTCCTCATAAGGCATTAAGGCTATACATAGCCTTGTAGTTACAGAATACATCCTATCTCAATTTTGCTGTCTATTTTAGCCAGCAAAGCTTGATTGTCTATATTCATTTTATGTTTTCCAGTTTCCATCTCTGAAATCTTTATTTGCAAACAATAAGTTTCACTTTACGTGTATGTTTTTTTGTTTTTCTGGGTTGCTACAGCATTTCTTGATAACTATCAGTGAAGCTTCTGATAAGTACAGGAACTTCAAAGTATCAGAATGCTCCCACTGTATCTAAATCAGAGGAGGGGACTTCTCATTGACTAGCCCTTTATTCTGGGTATCTTCCAAATGATGTTGCAGTAGCATGTTTTCTTTCTGGATCTCATGAAAACCTGGATCTCTCTCAATGATTCTTAGATTTCACACTTAAGTAATTTGGTCATTTTGTGACAGTACTAAGTTGTATACCTCTGTAACTCAAGGCTTGCTTTGGCCAGGCCCAATATGGTGTACTAGCAACTTTGAAGAAAACCTCTGTACCACTATAAGATCTAATAGGGCTTTATCACAATTAAATATATTGTTATTTTCCAAATCAAATATAATAAAAGACCCAAAGACTTTTCCTGTTAGCAGTTTTTTTTCTTCCTCATTTGTAATAGTGGTGGAAAATGAGTCACTCGAAATGTAAATCATAAAAGAACCTCATGTAAAAGGAGCCACAAACCTTAATGGCCATTAAACAAGAAATTTCACAAAATGGCTCAATAAAAGATTATAATGGGAAAATTGACTTATTGATAACATGACTAAACAGCAAAAAAACAAATGTAAAAGCATAGAATATGCTTTAAATGAAATGGAAGGGAAACCACTTGAAGAAGAGTCCCACACTGAATTCTTTCTTAAACATAAGAACTTGCTTTAGACAGGGTAGATAATTTAGAAAATACAGAAAGACAAAACAACTTAAGAATATATGATGTGCTAGAAAATCTTAAAGGCGTCAGTATGATAAACTTTCTCTCAACATGGCTTCCCTAAAGTATTGAATTTCCCAAAAGTTTTTTTTTTCATTGCATAGAAAGGGTTCACAGTATACTGTTCAAACCACTAAATAAAAAAGCTCCTTCTAGATCCACAATAGTTAAAATTTATCTCAGGTACATATAAAGACTTGTCTTGAAGAATGCTTTGTTATATCCTTTACCAAAAGTAGAAGAAAGCATTATAAGATTTATCAATGAATATTCTAGCAAAGTTTCAGAAAAAGTATAGGCTTTACTTCCAGTCATCAAGAAGCCAAATAAGAAAGGGATCAAGGCACATCTTCTTTTCCAAGCAAGATTAAAAATCTGTTTGCAAGAAAGAACAAAAGTATTTGAGCCATTTGAAAAAGCACCATCATTTATACAGCAAAAAGACATTTTGGATACAGCAGTTTGGTTGGACCAGAGTTGAATGATTTTGAAAAGACAGGCTGAAAAGAATAACTGGAAATCTTGGAATGAAAACCTTGATGAATAAATGTTAATTTGAATGCATAATTTTGTATTATATTCAAAGTAAATTATGTAATGAATAATAAATAAGAAATAAGAAAGAAAATGTTTACTCTATTACTGTCTCCATAAAACAATATCCACACAAGAAAAAAATAGGAAAGAGACAATATGTGTCAGGTAACATAATTTTAATAAAATGTACTGTGAGCAATTTATAAAATATTTCAGTTCTAAGAAAAATACTATAATAATAAATGTCAACCAAAACACAGCAAACTTCTTGAAATATGTAGTGAACATCCATCTATCTATCTATCTAGAGACAGAGAGAGAGGAAGAGTGAGACTGTCCCCCGGATTTACTAATCTTCCAGGCAGGACTAGCTTAGTCCTGCATGGAAGTGGCCTTTTAGGAGCAGGATAGCAGTGTGCCATGCATATTAATGAAGGTGCGCTGCCTGAGCTCCTAATCTTACACGGAGTGTGTAAGAGTGCAGGGGCCATGTCTGAGAGCAGAGCTTTCAGAATATAGACGCCCCCACAATGAAAAACAGCATAAAGGCCAAAGGAATGAGAGAGACTGCTCATAGGTGCCTGCATACCCCCAACAATATCCCCCCACATGTACAACAGCAATAGTAAATGCAAACCAAATAAACAAACCTTTTTTTTTTTTATTATGAATCCGATTAAAGCTAACCGTAGGTGCGAGGGTTTGCCCATCGCTTAGCTACGGTTAATGCAGCTTAAATGGCTGAAGAGGATAATAAGGAAGGTATGCAAATGAAGCAATATAGCAATAGTGTAGTGGGCAGAGCATTTGCCTTACGAGTAGGCATTCCCGGTTCGAGTCCCACTGCAGCACATTCCATTTTCCATGTCAAATCATGTTATGACCAATATTTTAGTTGCATAACCTACTAAATAACATATATTTGTGAACTGGAGTACTGCATTAAATGCAGATGTGAGGTGTCATTGTCATAATGTTGCAAAATCCACAGATAATCACATGTGCCCCATACAGTATATATACAAAAGAATCATGGATACAAATGGAAGCTAACATGTGTAATGAATGATAACCCATTACAGCTTCCAAATCCCCCTCCTTCCCAAGAACCATTAGATATTACTGTCTAAATCAGTGCAGTTGTAAGTGGGAGTAAGCACTAGTAACCAAGTGTAAGCACCAATAAGCAGTAGTAAGCATATTTAAGCACTAGTAAGCAAGTTTAAGCCTGTTTGCGTGGGGGTAAGCAATGCACACACAGGTTAAGCAATATTGAAGCTAACTCTCTGTAAGCATATTTAACTGGAGGTTAGCATTGCTTACCCTTGCACAAGCCTGCACAAACCCACTTACAACTGCTCAAAAGTGCCTTAATCACTCTCTATCCAACAGCTCTTGTTCCACCCAGCAACAAAATAAACAGCCTTGCAGGTCTTGAACCCAGGACCCTATAGTCACAGTAGTTAACCACCAAGCCATCACAGTAGTACAAAAGAATGAGGTATCACCAAACAAATCCTCACTATAGTAAAATCAAACTGAACCTGTGAAAGGAATTAGTATAGAGTCATACGTTCTATAACCCACTATATAACATAAATATGTGAAATGGAGTACAGCAGTAAGCCCAGATGTGAGGTGTAATTGTAATAGAGTATTGAAGTCCTCAATAAAACACAAAGACCCCATACAGTCTACGTACACATAAATCATGGATACCAGACATATATATAAGATGTAATGAATAATAAATCAATGCCAAAAAGAAAATATAATGCAAAGGCAATTGTAAGCAACACTAAGCATTGCACAGGCCTGCTTAGGAAGTGTAAGCAATGTGTAGGCCAGCTAACTCAATGTGCCTAGTAATATACCTCTTTAAACAATGCCAACCTTAGGTAAGCAGGTTTGCCCATAGCTTAGCCTTTTCAAAACCAGCCAATCACTAGAAAAGTGTGGGAAATTAGCCCTACTTGAACCTAACAGGTGGGAATACATCTCATAACTGGTTGTAGCTTCCCCTTGCAGGCACCATGGCAGAAACGGGAGAGGGTGTGCACTTCCGGGGATAGCACTGGGGCATCCAGGAGTATAGAGTCATGGCAGGACTCCTTGTCAAAGACCATGAGCAGAGACTGCTGCAGGGCCAGTACCAGGGTTCCCAATATAAGGCGGAAGCCTGGGACCTTCTCGACCGTGACATCACCAGTTCCACTGGCATACCCCAAACTGGTGAGCAGGTCAGGCATCACTATGCCGACCTGAAGCAGCATAAGGGGGACTTCTTGGAGCAGTGTATCCAAGAGGCTAGAATGGCAGGGTCTGTCCTAGCTGTGTGTAAGTATCACTCCACTATGTGTGTAATAATTGCCAGCTCATGTATATCATGGATAGGTATGGCTAAATATTCCTTTTATGTCCTTTGCAACTGCAAGTGAGCGAGCCACGAATGAGGAAGCTTATGGCTGTTGCCTGGAGGGGTTGCGACGTGAAGCAGGTTAGTAATACTCTTGCATGTACTGTCATAGGAAATAACTTTAAAAGTAGTAGTAAATTAATTGCCAGTATAAAACCTGTATTGTTTAAGGCAAGTACTGCATACACCGGAGAATATGGCAGGAAGAGTCTCATACAATTTGTATGCAAATAAAAGCATAATAGCCTGCCAATAAATGTCTAACTGCTGGACTGCATGTGTATACTCTGGTATCATATGGTAATGTAGATTTGCAATCATGTAATAATACTGTTGTATTAAGCACTGTTACCCACACTGTGCAGCATAAATAGGATGTGTAGGAATGCCTGTATATGACTGGTGTAATCCCCAGAGGTCATTTAATACAACTGAGAGACACATAGATAGAAAACAGTGAAAAAGTCAGACAATAAAATCAAAATAACACATGCAACTGAGATGTGAACTTTTGTATTTTTAGCACACACAGCCATTGTTCAAATCCTGGCAATGGTAGTAGTCTGCATACAGAATCATACCCCACAACTGCACAGATATGTCTAGAATGTCCAGTAAAGTGGCCCTTATCTGTTGCCTGTCATTCTGTCCCCCTGGTAAATCAGTGGGATGATCCCAGACGTATAAGCAGCAAACAGGAAATACAACTGATTGACACACATCTGTGAGAACAAATCTGGCACACGAGCAACTCCCTAAAACCTTATGAGAGTAAAAAGCCACATATGTCCCATTTATACCCCCATGTTGCAAGCTGTGGCTAGAGTGTTTACAGTAACAGAGTGAGATGTATGTGCATAATAGTAATGTGGAATCTGGTACTATGCGTGGCAACATTCAGGTAGTACTAACAAACATTTCTCCCACAGGTCTGTCAGATACGAACACTGTGCCCAGAAAAACAAGAATGATAGCCTGTATTGGTACTGTTTACTTTGGTATTGTATGGCATAGTGACTGATGCAGATGCTCTGAATAATAAGGTACTACTCATCACTGTCGCCCACACTGTCCTACAAAATATAACTGTCTAGGAAATCCTGTATAAGACTGTTGTAATACAAGGTCAAAATGCAAAATCACAGGAGAATTATAAGACAGAAAGCATATAGGAGATATACAGCAATATCTATATAGCACACACAACTTTCATGGACAGTGTTTTAGTTGTAGCAGACACAGCCATGGTCTGAATCCTGGGAGTGGAAGTAGGCTACATACAGAATCATACCCCACAACTATACAGATAAGACCAGAATGTCTAGTGTATGGGCCCATATCTGCTGCCTGTCACCCTATCCCCCTGAGAAGTCAGTGGGATGATCCCAGATGTTTAGGCAGCAAACAGGGAATACAACTGATTGTCACACATCTATGAGAACAAACCTGTCACTCTAGTAACTCCTGAAACTGTTATGAGAGTAATAAGCCAAGTATGTCCTATCTACACCCCATGTTGTCAAGCTGTGACCAGAGTATCTGCAGTAACAGAGTGAGATGTTTGTGCATAATACTAATGTGGAATCTGGTATATATGTGTGGCAACATTCAAGTAGTGCTAACAAACATTGCTCTCACAGGTACATCAGATATGAACACTGTGCTGAGAAATAAAAAGTTTGATACACTGTACTGGTACTGTTTACTCTGGTATTGTATAGAATCGTGAGTGTTACAGTTGCTCTGAATAATAAGGTATCACTGATCACTATCACCCACACTGTGCTACATAATATGTGTAGGAAAGCCTGTATAAGAGTGTGGTATGTCATTAAAGGATGAAGAGGGCAATAGTCTAGATATGTCCCGGTTCACCTGCATGTGGTCAAGACATGGCCAGAGTCTGTGCAGAAAGAGAGGGACAGGTATGTGCACAACATCAACCTGGAATCTGGGAGTATGTGTAGAAACAATTAGTTAGTGTTAACAAATATTTTCTCCAGAGGTATACCAGGTAAGAGGTGTATACTGCAGGTAAAACCAGTTCATGTATAAAGCTGATGACAGCCATATCGCTGTCCAAACTAAGGCAATAGGGTAGTCGAGTAACAGTTGCAAAGTACAGATAACAGCACTAACTAGGAAAGTAATGTGAACTACAGAAATATACTAGTTGTTAATTGACATCCCCCCCCCAACATGTCTCCAATGTTGTAGTTGTTGTATCTTTTGGCTTTTCCCGGTTAGGGGTCGCCACAGCGGAACTCCGGTCCGTTAATGATAGGCAGTAGATTTTTACGTACTGAGTTACCAGCCCTGATGCATAACCTTCAACGAAGGTACGCCCATTCATCCATGTCTCCACACAGAAGATGCTTTAGCTGAGAATCGAACAGGACACAATATCTCCAATAATAAACTAAATACCCACCTCAACTGGTATGTAATGACTTCACTGTTCTGCTGGGATTTATGTCCTATTGGTTGATAATTATTTAAATCTGTTTCCATGCATGTGCTATGTTGAAATACTCCAACATTAGTGGCATGGTGCCATCAATGTACCTAGGTTCATAGATTCATAGATTCATAGATTAGTACTAGGCTAACTGCCCTTGCGAGACATTTTAAGCCTAGCCAATTATCCCTTGTGAGACTCAAACCCTGCACCTTATGTTTGTAAGGCAAACACCTTAGCCATTAGGCCACCCTCCCAACCTGCATGCTATTGTTATTACCACTGTGGTCCCATATATGCATGTGTTCTGTTTGCTATGCAACTGTTCCGTAGCTGGTGTTTGGGTTAATGGGAATATCTATGCATGCTGTTATACCTGACCCTGGAATGTCTTGACTATTACTAACCCACATATGTTGATACACCATAAACACCATAGCAACTATGGGAATGCGGGTCCCAGCAGACCCACCTGTCCCACCTCAGCTGGCCATGGCACCAGGCACTAGCACATCTGGGGCCCAGCCTGGGACCTCCTAATCTGTTGGTTCTGCACCACCGTTGAGTGGAACCACCTCAGGGGATGTGGCTCAACCCCCAGGGAGCAGGAGTGGACAGGAAGCTGTCACCCATCGCCAGGTCCAGGTCATGGTGCACAGAGAGCTTGATCAGCAGTTTGGATATATTCTACAACAGCTCTAGGGCCACGTGTCGCAACTAGAGGGTCGGCCTGGCTCTCCGACTCAGCCCCCAGCACAGCCATCTTCGGGGCTGTGAAGGTGCAGTGGTGACTGCCCATGGGTGGAGCTCTCAGCCCCACTATTTCCACTAGGGGGCTCATGGGCTTCCAATTTTCCAACACCCCTCCCCATCAAGGTGTTTACCCCCCACATGTGTCATAAACTGCTCCTGTATGCATCTTGTTTATATTGTCTATTAACTTACCCAAGTTACCTCCCTAAATATTCCTACTATCCCTCCCCATCATCCCACTCTCACCTGAAAAAAAAAGGGCAATCTGTTCCCAAAAAAAATATCGCCTCATACATAGCTGTCCATTTCTCACACGTTTCCACTGGACACATGTAACCTGGTCTTAATGGCATCACAACATATTAATTTTGTCCTCACGCCTCTCTAAGGGGTTTGAGAGCCCAAATCTATCTCCAAAGTCAGTGTATATGCACAGCTGTTGCTGTAGAAGAAATGGGAAGCTATGGACCTTCCCTACACCCTCCTGCACATCCTTAGCTATTTTCCCTACTGTCTTTCCCTCTTTGTGCCACTTTTTCACCACTTTCCTATCAATACTTTTTTCTATTCTTTTAAAGAAATTAGCACGGGGATAAGTGGGAGTAAGCACTTTTAAGCAGCAGTTAGAGGGTTTAAGCCTGTTTGCATGGGGGTAAGCAATGCCGACACAGTTTAAGCAATTTAGAAGCTAACTAAGTATAAGAAACTGTAACCAGAAGTTAGCAGTGCTTACCTCTGCACAAACACATGCAAACCCACTTACCACTGCTTAAAAGTGCTTTAATCACTCTGTATCCAATGGCCCTTGTTCTGCCCAGCAAGAAAATAAACAGCCTCATCAAGACTTGAACCCAAGACCCTACACAACATAGCCAAAGTGATTTACCACTAAGCCATGTCAGATAGACATAGCCCTGATGTTTTCACAAACATATCATCCAGCACAGTTATTCAACAGTACAAGAAGTGTATTTAAACATGTAGATATATGTGTGTGTGTGTACATATATTAATATCTAAATCGATATATACATATCTATATATGTAGGTATATATATATATATATATATATATATATATATATATATATATATATATATATACATATATATATATATATATATATATATATATATATATAAATACATATATATATATACATAGATAGATATATATATATATATATAAACATACATATACATTTTTTTTATTTGCTGCTGTTGTTTTTTTTTTCCCAATATGTGATGTATCTTTATATTGTATTTAGAACTCAACTATCTTCCTTTTTTTGCATTAACAATGTTCATATGTCTGTTATGTACTTGGAGCTTTTCTCCCCGGGCCTCTGCTGAAAATGGACATGTATCCAGTCGGACTCTCCCGGTTAACAAATGTAAAATAAAAATAAAAAATAAATAAAACATACATATGCATACGTCTATAGATTTATATGTCTACATCTATATGTGTATATATATATATATATATATATATATATATATATATATATATATATATATATATATATAGGTTCATAGGTTCATACTAGGCTATCTGCCCGAGGGCATTTATAAGCCTAGCCCATTGTTTTGTGGCTTAAGCCACCCCTTTAGTATGGGGAACTATACCCATTATTTTGCTGTGCCTCTGTCGAGCAGTGACACTGAGGTAATTCCTGGGGTATATCTGCGATCTCCCATCCATTGGTCAAGATTTCTCTTGAACAAGGCCAGCGAGGTGCTCTGCCTCACATGTACCGGGATTTTGTTCCACAGCATAGGGAGTCTTTGGGTGATGAATCTATCTCTCCAGCACGTCCTATTAATAGCCGTGTCGAGGTTTAAGTCTCCGCCCTTGTGGCTCTGATGGATCTAGATTTTTGAGGTGAAGCATATTCATCAAATCTGGGTTTGACATGGCCTTGTATGTTAGGCAAAGGTCACCTCTGAGCAGCGGTGGCGACTGAATAGAGCTGGAGTTCTTTCAGTCGGGCAGCATAGGACAGATTTTTGAGACCCTTTATCCTTTTGGTGAGGAACTTTTGTGGCCTCTCCAGCTGCTGCAAGTGTCGGGTCAGATACATTCGAATGGGGCATTGTACTCAATCATTGGTCTGATGAGTGATGAGTAAAGGGAGACTATGACCTCCTTGATCTAGATGAGAATCCTTCATGATAAGGTGGGCAATGTAGAAGGACTTCCTAACTACTTTAGCTACATGGGTGTCGAATGACAGACTACTATCAACCTGGGTCCCCAGGTCCCTGATAACTTCTTCTGTGCTCAGTGGATTGCCACCTATTTGGTAGCTAGGGGTAACCTTGTTTTTCCCAAGGGTATGACTATGCATTTTGGCATTTAACTTTAGGCCATGGCTCTGGCACCAGTTATCCGTTTCTTTGAGACCCTTCTGAAGGATATCTGTGTCAGATGTGTTTTCTACTATGGCCCAGTTTGCAGTCATCTGCAAACTTTGTCAGCCATAACCCTCCTGTGTTTGCTTGTACTGAAAAGTAGATGCCAAACAAGAGTGGGCCCAGGACTGAGCCCTGTGGGACACCACTTGTGACAGGCTTTGAGTCTGACATGGCGCCAGCAACTCTGACCCTGTGGGTTCTGTCACTCAGCCAGTTTGCAACCCATCTTGTGATGTATGGGTTAACATTTAAGCTGATGAGTTTTTCAATGATACCCAAGTGGGGTATTGTATCAAGGCCTTAGCCAGATCGAGGTAGGCTGTATGGACTGCCTTTCCTCATCAATGGCTTTGGTGACTGTTTCAAAAGTCAACCAAGTTTAAAAGGCATGATCTGCCTTTGACAAAGCCAAACTGGGTTGGATCCAAAGTCTGCAAATTCCTATGTCTTTATTTATGAGGTCCATTATGATCCTCTCCATGGCTTTGCAGATAAGGCTTGTCAAGCTAATGGGCGGTAATTTCCAGGGTCTGTGGAGGCACCGCCTTTGTGAAGTGGGACCACAGTTGCAGTGCGCCACTCCTGGCAATATCCAGAGGTAAGACTTTGATTAAACAGCTGTCCTAGCTGTGGGTTTAATTCCTCATTGAGTTCGTGGAGCACACAGCCGGGACACCATCGGGTCCCATGGATGCTGTGTTTTTGCTTTGAGAGAGCAGTTCTCACTTGGGCGCTGGAGATGTTTGGGGGGCTGCACTCATTTGGTATAGATATCTCTCCTTTTGGGGGGGAGAAGTTTGCACTGAACCTGTCAGCCAGTATGTTGGCAATGTCTGTAGGATCAGTAATCTTCACATCATTTTGAACTAGTTCTGAGCATATCTGGGAGTTTCCTCCTAGGTTTCTAACATAGCTAAAGAAGGCCTTATGATTGTCTTTTGAGTCTTTAGCTATTTTCTCTCGAAATTTGCTTTGGATGATTTTATGAGAGCTCTTAGTTTTTACTTATAGTGATCAAGGGTGTCTTACCTTTTAAGGATTTTGCTCTATCTTGTAGTAGCTTCCTCCTTTTGTTGTAGAGTTTGTTTATGGCTGGGGTCCACCAGACTGGACGCTTGCCTTTGGTACAAAGAGTCTTTGTTTTGCTTGGGATTGCCTTATACATGCAGTCCTGCAGGTGCTGGTAGAAGGCGTTTGTAAGTGATTCAGCGGCTTGAGTATTGTTTTCCACGGCTCGGGGCCTGAAAGGAGACCACACTAGTCTTTAGAAGTGTGAAGTCGGCTTTTGAGAAGTTCTTTACTGTGGTCTTTTTATTTCAGGTGGGGTGGGATGAGGACCTCCAGCGAGATTAGTTTGTGATCTGATCTCACCAGTGAGGGGTATACTTCGTGTTGAACATTGTGCTCCCATGTTTGTGATGATGAGATCAAGTATGTTATCTCCTCTTGTGGGGATGGTGACTAGTTGTTCCATGGCATTTGAGTTTATGAATTCCAGGAACTTATGGGCTAGGGTGTTTGGGCTTGAGTAGTGTTCCCAGTCTATATTAGGGTAATTGAAGTCACCTAGTATGATGGTGTTTGGTGATACATCTAATCCCTCTAGTGTTTTCAGGAAGGCCATGTGAGTTTCCTGAGTTTGTGAGGGTGGCCTGTAACATGCTACAATTTGCAGAGCAGTCTTGCCTATGGTTAATTGCACCTGGATGGTCTCCGATGCATCGTGCATTGCCACCAGTCTTGAGGTGTGGGTGTCCTTGATGAATATGGATACCCCCTCCTTTCTTGGTATTGTCCGCGTTTTGGGGCCGGAACGCATGATATGAGGTAAAACCTGATAGCGCTGGGGTGCTCTCAGGAGCCTTGAACCAGGTTTCTGTCACAGCACAGACATCGATGTTCTCCATACTGATATACATGTAAGCAGATATATATATATATATATATATATATATATATATATATATATATATATATATATATATATATATAGACATGTAAGCAGATATATATATATATATATATAGATATATATATATATATATATATATATATATATATATATATATATATAGGTATATACAGACATACATCTGTAGATAAAGATGGGAACATAACAAAAACATGTATGTCCATGTGCATTGTTAATGGGGTTGAGAGGCCCCAAACAATATATGTCTTTTATGAATAGGTATTCTCACCCCACAGCCAAACATGTCTGCCAGCAATACACTACCAACTGTTGCAGATCTCATAACCAGGACCTGACATGACATGGACACATAATGTTAACAGTACTCCACCCCACCTGTATGATGTCAGGCTGGTATCAGTAACATATCATGCAGTACAGTCTGGCTCCCATAGGGAATGTACAATGTAGAAGCAATTAACATTCCTAGGATACATATACTCAGACATATATATATATATATATATGCAGCTACAGATATACACACACACACACACACACATATATATATATATATATATATATATATATATATATATATATATATATATATACACACACATGCATATATATAGATATATATGTAACTACACATACACACCGAGATATGTATACGAAGATACATATGTAGAAGGTGCACACAATATGGAACAGCCACTATGCCTACAGTTACCACCTTACCAACTGGATACTGTATGAGCCCCCCATACCAATGACAATCATTGCCTGCAACATATACCGACACAGAGGTCAAAGGATATAACACCACACACAGGTTTGCATACATGGGAAAATTTTATAGGTTCATAGGTTCATAGGTAGGTACTAGGCTATCTGCCCAAGGACATTTATAAGCCTAGCCAGAGTGTGTTGCTTTTACTGCCCCATTGATTAATTAACTGAGCCTCTGTCAAGCAGAGCCAATGAAGTGATCCCAGGGGTGTATTTTCTGTTACCCATCCACTCGTCAAGGTTTCACTTGAAGAGTGTTAGTGAGGGGCTCTGCCTAATGTAGTTAGGAATTTTGTTCCAAAGCATGGGGAGTCTCTGTGACAGGAATCTATCCTCCCAGCATGTTCTATTTATTGTTGTGGCAATGTTTAGCTCACTAGAAGGCATGGCTCGCAGTGACTTGGATTTCTTTAGGTGGAGCATGTCCATCAATTCTGAGTTGGACATGGCTTTGTAAGTCAGGCAGAGATCAGCTATGAGTAAGCGATATGCCACTGAGTACAGCCGGAGTTTTTTCAGTCGGGCTGCATAGGACATATGTTTGAGGCCAGTAATCCTCTTGGTGAGGTACATTTGTGGTCTTTCCAGCTGTTGGAAGTGCCTTGTGAGGTACATCCCAAATGGGACACTGTACTCTTTGATGGGTCTGATGAGTGACAAGTAGAGGGGCACTATAACCTCTTTATTTTTAGATACGAACCCTTTAGTAATTATATGGGCCACATAGAAGGACCTCCTAATTACTTTGGCAATATGATTGTCAAAGAAGAGATTACTATCTACCTGGGTCCCCAGATCTCTTATTTCCTCTTCTGTATTAAGGGGGCTGACACCTATGTGGTAATTCGTGGGTGTTTTCTTTTCCCAAACAGGATGACTATGCATTTTTTTGAAATTTAGCTTGAGGCCATGACTTTGACACACAATACCTGTGTGGTGGACAGACAAAACATAATAGAGACACCTCTGGCCATCAAGAGGATAGGTCCACAGGTGAGAGCTATGCAGACAGACTGTATTCCAAGTTAAACCAGTATGTACACACAAACCCTGTAACACCAGTGCTATACAATGCATACAACAACACTACTCACACTCTGTCTGTAGTTCTGGAACCTCCTACAAATATATAACTGGCCTGAGTGTGCAGGTTCTCCTGTAAAAGGTATTGCTACCTGCTGTCTGTAACACTGATGCCTACACACAGGAAAGATGTCCATCATACAGGAAAGGGAAAGGGACCAGGTCCACATGGTGTAGGGATTTATAGTAGTTGGTTGCCATGACAGTGGTAATTGGAAGCACTGCAGAGCATGCTGCATGCCGGTAGCAAGTGGAGGACACTGATTGGTGCAGAGGCCATCACCTGATCATGTGCATCGCCTACAAATTCCATGCTGCAATCTACTCCATTTACTGAAAAGAGACTGAGAGAGAGAGAGAGAGAGAGAGAGAGAGAGAGAGACTGAGAGAAAGAGCGAGAGTAAGGCACAGAACAAAAAAAAAAAACACCATCAAGAAGAGTCTGCATTCCCATAACAGGTATGAGAAGTATATATGTATGTAATTGACTGTATTACTTGGTCCATAATAATAGGATAGATGATGTGGAATGATTTAAATGTGCCTTCAGGTGTTTTTGTTGCAATGATGTTCAGCTGAACAACTGCTAAGGACAATAGAGTCCATCACTGTGGGTAGTGGCCCATACCCATCAACTGTGCAGAACAGCACTGACTGATAAGATGTAAGCCATCATAGCATGTGCTGTATAATGGGAAGTATGTATATGACATGGCCAATAGCTGGTGGTGGAAGTAATGCCATTATGATGGACACGTGGGATCAAAAGCCCACCCCTTGCAGGATACTCAGGTTAATCTGTACTGTAGCATGCAGGAATGCCATAGGTGTGTAATAGGGCTACCTGCAATCTGGCCATACATATAACCCCCTAATGTCAGGCTGTGTCCATATGTGGTACCTGTCTGTGTTGTAGCAAGACAGAAAAGTGCAGCTGTGCAGGAAGGTGTTGTGAAATGGTAGACCCTGATTGTACCCCACATATAGGTATGCATATGTGTACATATATATAATATATATATATATATATATATATATATATATATATATATATATATATATATATATATATATATGGGTTCAGTTTATAATTTCAAAATACTGAAATCCTGAATTTCAGTATTTCAAAATTATAACACCGAAGTCTTGAAATCCCAAAACACCAGAAGTGTGAAATTCAAAATCCCGAAGTACGGATATTTTGAATTAGTGCTTCTGGTGTTGCGGTGTGTGAATGGTTAGGTGTTACTTCGGGTATGTATATATGTGTAAGTGTGTTGGTTGGGGGCTTTAGTGTATGTCAGTGTGTGTGTTATGACTGTGATATGTGTGTGCGAGGGAGTGTGAAATGTGTGGGTGTGAGTTACCTTTGTGTGTCTGATTGTGCGATCTTGGAGTTAGTATATATAAGTAGGGGGTGTGGGGGATGAAGCTCCCCACATGGAAGGTGCAGTGGGGCTTGCCCCCCTGCTTATATGTGGTCTAGGTTTGTCTATGTGCTTGTGGGGGGGAAGTTGGTGTATGTTTATCTGTGTGCTCTGTGTGTAGTTAGGTTCGGGATTTTGAGTTTCGCGATTATGGGTTTTCTGGATTTGAAGGTTTCGTCTATGTAATTTCAAAATACTGAAATTCTGGATTTCAGTATTTCAAGATTTCATAGTGAACCCATATATATATATATATATATATATATATATATATATATATATATATATATATATCTATATGTATATATACATATACATGTATGTCCACAAATATACAGATACCCATCTGTAGACATATATATGAGCACATATATACATCACATATATCTACACATATATAGATATATAAACCTATATGCACGTCTACATATATACAAACACACACACACACACAAACATATATGTATGTAAATACATGTCACCTATATTACTACCATAGTGCTGCATTCTATGTGCGAGGAAATAGCACACATAGCAATACACACAGATATCTACAGTTGTCAGTGTGTGCAACATGGACAGGTATGTCACATATGAACCCCTTGTTGGGACCACATTGCCCTTGTCTGTGAAGTATGGAATTGGAAGATGGGAAAGTATGTCAGGTATAGTTGTGGAGGTGGTCAGGGTTGGTAGATATAGAGGACAGCCTACAGGGGTGGTATGTGACACATATGATGGATAAACACCCTGGATGGTGTGTGTGGTCTGTGATGTGGACATCCCATGGGCCCCAATATGGACACAATGGGAACAAGCCTCCCACCCACTGCTACTCACAACAGCAGGTGACTGGCCTGTTGTCTGAGCAGGAGGAGTGTGTTGGCCCTGGGAATGTGGACTGGGTGCCTTAGAGTGATGTAACACATCCTACATGTGTTTGTGGAGCCCGTTATGGAACAGACCCTGGACCTGACCTCAGGGGACAGGAACATGTCTGCGTGTGCCCCCGGGGGGGAAAACATCCACTGGATTGGTTCCACCTGATGGTATTGCTGGACCAGTACATGAGGAGACCCCAGAGTGGGACACACATGTGATGTGGCTGGGTAACATGGGTAGATGAGTTTGGAGAGGTGGTTTTGCTGGCCAATAGTACATATACATGCTATTGTGTCACTGTTATAGAACATATGTTGGTAGTAATAGTCTACACAATCCCAGAATGTGTCCAACAGCATGCATAGATAACCGCAATAATACAGTTTATCAGATGTGCAGCACACACATAGCAAGTGTACCACAGGCATATATAGAACCATTGTGGCTCTGACAATGGCATGCAGGTGAATAGTCTGTAACAGGCCAGCAATGATAGTGTCCACACAGGGAACATGGCTACAAACACATTGCACAAAGTGTGGTACAGTACATTATCTGCCCCACTGGTAGGTATGCTGTAGCCATAGCTATTGAGTTGTGTGTATGGTTTGTGTCGCTGATATGGTGTGGAGGTGACAGTGATGTGTATTAAGAACTGTGGTAACCTTGCTGCATGACGTGCTCACACCTGTGTCCATTTTTATGTATTTCAGGTACAATGTCTCCTGGAAGGCTGGCAGCCTACACAGCAACGGAAAATGACATCCTGCTGAATGGACTCATTCATCACTATGAAATATTGTTTGGCTGGGATGCCCATGATCAGCAGGAGTGTACCACCCTGTGGAATGACCTAGTCCACAGAGTCAGTGATGTTGGACTGCACAACCGCAGTTATGAACAGGTCCGGCATCATTGTTCTGACCTGCTTCACAATGCCCGTCAGCATGCTGCTGCAGTCCAGGGAGGGATCACCTCACCACAGGGGGGGGGCATTCCATCCATCCCCCCTGACACGTGTGGAGGAGGGCCTGGCCAGCCTTGTGGCACCTGCCCGACCAGCCAGCCACCAACCGACAGACACCTTTGTGGAGGTGGCTGCCACCCACACACCAGCCAAGAAGCATCCAGGTAAGGCCACAGGGCACATCTGTAGACCACTGTTGCGTATGCATCCGTATTGGTACAGGTAGGTCATGCATATCTGACATGTCATAGATATATTTTTTGCAGCATAGTAGTGATAAACAGATGTCCATATGTGATAGTATTGTGGAAATGGACTGTTGATGCATTGTAATACTGCACCCACCCTGTAGCACTGCCACAGTTGTTGCCACTGACTTTGCATCTCTCAACCTCTTATGTAGGTCCCTCTGGGATACCACCAAGGCAGCAGCCTGTAGCTGCTGAGTATGGTTTATGTAGATGCTTGCCAATACACCAGGCATGTAATGGTGATGGTATATTCCATGCACACATCTAACACACCTACCCAGAATGCATGCTGTACATGTGCACGTATTGTTGCTGTGAAATGCACAGCATCACAGGGGTGACCATGATGGGATATTGGAAGGGTGTGTCAAACACCTGCATAATAACTAACATCCTGTCATTGCAGAATGTGTCTACAAGGAGTAACATAATGGTGGGAGACATGGCCTACAGTAGGGACATGTTTGGAACAACACTCAGTTGTGTGCAACACCAGTTTATATACCTGTTGGACAATGGTAACTGCTGCAGAGATACACTATGGCATAAGGCATTACAGTGGTCCACATTATCTGCTGGGACTTAGCTGAAACATGTGGTGTTCAGTGTATGGGACAACTCAAAGTGACACACATGTGTAGGGATTACTTGTCATGCTTCTGGAAAAAGGCTGAAGAAGGGAGGAAGGGTGTCAGTATGACACACCCGTGCACTGTTGCAGGGATCCTAAGGATGCTAAGAATGGCTGTGTCTGTACATAGTCAGGTACAGGACCTGTGGCAGCCGTAACCCTAACCCCACAGCAATAATGATGGCAGTGTGTGAACACCATGGGATGTGCACATGAGTAGATCTTGCAATCATGCAGAATAAGGGAACATGTGTAGTGCAGACTGAACATACACTGGCAAATGCAGATGGCCCATGCTGGTATATCCCTGCCAGGAGTAGTGACTGCTGTAGTACACACAACAAGAGGTGCTACAAACCGTCATGATAAGGGTGTGCACACATATGCTCATATGGTGTGTATGCATCGTGGTCAGCATCCACACACCTAACACATTCCGTAGACACTGCATGAGAAAGTACAGAACATATGTCACATATCGGGCTCAAGTGCTGTTAAGATATGCGGTAATGTGGTCCCATGGCAGATCAAGGATGGGTGCGTCATATCAGTAAGGGTGTGTATACCCTCCATAGACATGGTATGCTCTGATGGTTGTCAGTGTAAGAGTATTGGATTCATCATACATGGTCCGATGATGTTGAGAGCTGTGAATCAGACATCAGACATTCACAAATGACATCTGTCGACATATCATCCCAGGTATGTATTGCTGGAAAACATAGGGTCTGTGAGCATTAAAGCTGATATAACTGACACAGTAGTACATTCAGCAATGGGCTGTACACCTGTGAGGTGTGGTGCACAGTACACAGGGTGCAGAACAGGTGCACATCAATACCGTGTTCATGGGTGCAGTGGTATCCAGGGGAAGGGGCTTCACCTAGTGACACAGCACATGCATCACACACATGTATACTGCTGCTAGCATGGATTGACTATAGCTGCACTGCATGCTGTTGGGTACCATATGTTATGCATGTTGACAGAGGGGTAATAGGAGGACTGTGTGTACTATCATTGTGCAACCTCACCTGTATGTGTGTGTGCATCCTGGTGCGTAGTTAATTTGTCTGTAGGGTCACTCTGGTGAAGTGGAGGGAGGTTGATGCATGTAGGATGCTTGTGTGCATGTGTGTCTTTGTATGGCTGGCCATGTATGCACATGTGTGCTTGCGGGGTGTTCATACAGCAGTACTTCACTCTGGGATCATGCAGTACATGTACATGGACTGCCACACTACACACCAGGAATACTTGTCATGTGTGTAATCACAGGACAGCTGACAGTATAATATGGTCTGTAGCATGGAACAGGTATCGAGAGGGAAGGTAGACACCGGGTACACTCTTAATATCGCATTCAGCAGAGAGGTCACCTACAACTCACATATGCAGCACTACAGATGCATTGGGGAAGTACTAGTCAACACCAGGGAGTGTATCCATATATTACAGTTGTCACATGATAGGCTGATTGAGCAGCATATCTGGCATGTACTGAGCATTACATACACATGACACACTAGTGCATGATATTATGGATAGAATATAGTAGCCCAGACATATAGGGGTCATGCTCATGATGTCCAGACATACAAAGGGTGAACACCGAATGGCAGCAGCGAGGCCATCTAAAACCACTACACACAGGTCAGGCAGGTAATGTAGTAACAGGTCTTGTGTTGTGACCATGTGTGTAGGCATTTAGAGGACTGATATGTTAATGAGTGATATCAATGTGTGTATGTTAACATGTGTGACGGAGGATGGGAGTTACACATGGACATATACGTGGGACTGTCTGTAAAGTCACGGACAGGTAGGTATTACAGAGGTGTGTGTGTGCGTGTGTGTGTGTGTGTGTGTGTGTGTGTGTGTGTGTGTGTGTGTGTGTGTGTGTGTGTGTGTGCACTGTTAGGCAATGCTTTTAAAGTGCATTTATTGTTTTACCCCACAGGTGGTGAGGTGGGTCAGGGTCCTGCCTGCATGCAATCTGATGTTTGTGTCCGTACAGAGACTGAAGATGATGATAGTACTATTGAGGCACAAGTGAGGTTGTCAGGGGCCGACACTGCACCATCATTTGACATCCCTCTTTTAGCCACCCCAACCCCACACACCACACAGTTTCAGTGTCTATATATACCCCATCACCAGTGGCCATAGTGGAGGGACAGCTGGTGCTTGGTGGCAGTGCACAGGAAAGTGTAGCAACCATGCCTACTGTGTCTGGTCGCAGTAGGCATAGCCAGATTTCTGCCAGGGCACCACATAAGCAGATGTCCTAGGGTGCTTGTGGTAGGGCCACTGGACATCATGCTCCTGGCAGAGGAAACATAGCTGGAACAAGCAGGTGCATGTTTCAGGCTGTCATAGCGGCGCAGGCACGTATGGAACGTTACACCAGACAGGGCCTGAGGCTGCAGAGGGCTGCTCTCACATTTGTAAGCGACAATATCTGTGAGCTGTCTGGTGCCATCCATGCTTATACTGAGCTCATGGATAGATGGCATGGTGAGATAATGGCTCTCATCAGTCGTGGTGTATCCGATCTTGAACGTGTAGTGAAGGTGTGTTGACGGCCGCGTGGATGTAGGCCAGCAACACCAACAGCTGGCAGTCAACGTGGACATGCTAGGACACCATGGGGCTCCCATAGTGGCAGTACCAGCCCCAGCAGTGTGGGGAGGTGCTGTCCACACCACAGCAGGCCACGTGCATGTGGTCCTGGCCAGTCCCAGGAGGGGCCTGGTACCAGCGGTGAGAGTAGCACATTGAGGCCTGTACCTGGACATGCCCATGGAACCCCTGGCAGGCACAGTCCATGTGTCTGTGGCCGGAGGCAGTGAACTGCACACCCTGCCAGGTATGGTCTACAGCTGTCCATAAACACCTGTGTAGGGCAGTCACATGGCAGAACTGTGTGCATGCATACCCAAACACTATACAAACACCTAGGTTAACGCCATACCTACACAAACCACAGCAACAGGCCCAGCTCACCGCAGTACACCCCTAACCCACACACATGGTGTCAAATGCATGGCCCACCCTCAGGCTCTGGCAAACCAACATCACACCCTGTGCATATGATGATACCTGTGCCACATCCCTGTCATCCATACCATCAATACAGGGACAGGCTAATAAGGCTCTGATGCACACGGTGACTGTACTACAGTGTACCACAGTACTGCAGAGCAACATGTTGTAAAGAGTGAAGTGTAATGCATATATGGCAGGTGGTGTAGCCATTCAGCAATGAAGCATTATAGCTGTTAGTAACACTGGTTGATTGTGATCCCTATAATGTTATCCATATGTGCTGTAGGTGTACATGTGTCAGCACGAGGATGGTCTACAGTCATATTCCACAATGGGGTATGGCACTGTGGTGACACCATGGCTGTGACATATCTAGGGTACAGTTGAACACATGGTTATTGCTTGTGCTACATGGACAGGTAACCTGCTGGGTCATGTATACCCTGCTTGTCTATGTCATATAATCAAACTTTCAAAAGGGTGAGAATGACATGCATCAGCCAATCCTCCAGGTGCCTCCTGCACATGGCCACTGAGGTGATCAAGTTGATATGTATGCAACATGCATTACAACACATGGTTAGTGTCTGTGATGGAGACCTGTACCCAAGCAGGTTGTGTTGAATGTGGTAGTGCAGTGGAGGTACCCATGGCATGTGGTGCATACAGGGTGACATCTCCTATATGTGCTAGTTCTTACACAGCTGGGCAGACATGTCAGTGTCAATCAAGCTTAGGTTGCCTGTATATATCTGAGCTGGATACCTGTCATCTGCCCATCTGTACAGGGACTGACAGTCATCAGCTTGGCAAGTAGCTATGCAGTAGGATGAGTGTGTTGACAGATAGACATTTGACAACAATATGTATGCCATAACTATATGTCAGAAGCCCTCACTAACATGTGCTGTACAGATGGTAGTCTACAGTTACATTCCACATGCCGGATCATTACCCAGTAAGGGGTATATACTGTGACATAGCTCACACACCAGGGATACAACAGGGAGGCCTCAGAATCTAGCTATTTCTGCAGGTGTGCTTGTTGTCAGTACTACATTAACACTCTGCTCTTGCCTGGGTAAGCACTGTCAACAGTAGTACTGCCATGATTCACTACATGCCAGTGTGACAGCATGTTCCCTGGGCTACTACCCCTGTATGTAACACATTCACATGGATAACAGTGCTGTACAGGCCTCATATACATCTGTGTTCCACAAATGTCACTCACACCCCTTGTTACTGAAATGACAGTACATAGGTGCATGTATTGTACATGGCATTACATACACTCATTACAGATGTCATTACTCTTCTATGTTATCAGACTGGGTGGTGTGAACTGGTTACCAGGGCTAAGCCATGCTTAGCAAGTATCAACATTGCTGCAATATAACAGCTGAGCTGATTTACGCACTGGTAAGCGAAGCCTACACTGTGTAAGTGCACTTATGTTTACCCATAGCTTAGCACTGTTTAGCTTTGCGCAAACCTGTGCAAACATGCTTAAAGCTGCTCAAAACTGCCTTAACCACTCTGTATCTGACAGCCTTTGTTCTGCTCAGCAGCAAAATGAACAGACCTTGCAGGTCTTGAAACCAGGACCCTGTACACTAAAGTCACAACACTTAACCACTACGCCATGACCACTGTGAAAAGAGTTGTTGTTTTACCAATATAGCTGTCAGTACACATACTGAGTAGTATTGAACAACTGCCTTTACTTCCACAATTGTGCAGTACTTGTTATTAATATGATGGTTGCATCGCATATTTTTTTTATCTTAATGTACACATAGCAGATACATACGGTGGATACATCTGGGAGGGTATACACAACCGTGAGGTTTACACATGACAGGAATATGGATATATACATATAATAGGTCAATATATGTCTGCATGTACATACACATCATCTGTATAGTGCAACATATATATGGCCATGTGTACATCTCTTCATATGTACACATATATATATATATATATATATATATATATATATATATATATATATATATATATATATATATATATATATATATAGATATATATATGTATGTATAGCTATATATGTATATATGTATGCACATCCTATATGTACAGATATGCCTATTTATGTGGGTATATGTGTAAATATCTGTAACTATATATGTATACATATCTATCCTGATATACCTATTACTGTTGATATATATGTAGATATCCATACATATATGTGCGTATGTATTTCTATCTGTATATGTGTAGACATATATTGCTCTGTATATGTATATATATATATATATATATATATATATATATATATATATATATGTGTGTACATATACATATCCATGTATGTTGATATGTATATGTGTATATATCTATATAGATACATGGATAATTATATATACATATATGTTCACCATATGTCCTGAACATGGAGTGGTGCCCTATCTCAGCCCCAATAGTCCCAACTTCTTAGTGCAAGGGGATGTCAGGTATGTATTTCAGGTATATCTGTAGGCTATTGCTACTGTAATAGGGATTGCCTTCACAGACATGGTGTGTGTGGGAGGTCACATCTGCTTTTAACATGTGCCATTGGCTACTGACAGACATCCTATGGACATCATAGTACAGTACCACTGCTAGCACAGTAATGCTCCTGTGGACTGCAGCAGATATATGACCAATATATGTGGACAGTCTGACACACTCTGGTCAGTCCAGAGGTATACAAACCCCTTAGTGCAAGATATGTGGACCAAGCCTGACAATGTGGATGCTAACAGCCATGTAGATTGGTATATCATGTAAATACTGGTATACATTTGCCCCCATGGGTTATGCATTCACACACCCCTGTCTGTCTTGACACATAATAACCACTGGTACAGAGGCGGCATGGCCACATACTACCCACTAGTTAGTGACATACATCTGTACAGCATCCCACTGCTTTGTCTGACATACATGACTGTTATGGTGGCCCGGCAGCAGTACATCTGGCAAGTATCTGGACATGACATCTCACTGGGTAAATACATTAAGTTGCTAGGCATATAACAAAGCACTGTGCTGGCTACAGACAGACTGCCTCAACACTGGCCTACATTTCCTATGAGGGAATACACATGTACCTTCATATACAGCAGGCTTTACAGGCATGTCACAGCACAGAGTAATAGACACCTGTGTGAAACTGCATAACCTCAACCAATGTGAACACAGCCACAGCCACATATGGTAAGCTAGTGTAATATTACAGTATATGGACTATCTGATCAACACCATCCTCATATGTGGCACTTACACACTATCCCTACATATACTGGGCTGTTACACAGTGTGGTCCGATGCCTGTCTGTGGCATGGGACATGTGTGTGTTTGGCCCTACAAACATGTAAGCTGATAGGGTAACATATAGTGGAGCAGCATGTAATATCCTTAATTAAACTAATTACCTTTCTTGGCCTACTCCCTCACCTTTCTACACCTCTCTACACCATATCCTGTACTGATTATTTTCCATAGCACCTCAGAGACATGGCTAAAGCAATCAACTCTGGACCAGGAGATTACCCCTCTTGGATATAATATCCTGAGATGTGACCATAAAACCAAAAAGGGTGGAGGTATAGCCATTTTGTACAAATCTAAGCTCCAAGTTTCACCCTTCAATATGCTCCTACCATCGGATACCAATTCAGAAACCCTTACTGCCAAACTTCAAATCAACAACTCCAAATCTATCTATCTATCTAATTTGCACATATCTCCCCCCTGGAAATAATTCCAATACTCTTGAAATCTTACTTAGTTACCTCTCTACCCACATACCTCAGGAGACCATTGTATTAGGTGACTTTAATATAGATTGGGGTACTAGTAGTTCCCCTAATCCTATTAATCACATAAATATTTATGGATTCTCACAAATTATAACTACTCCTACTAGAATCCATAAGCCAAGCAGTAAGGAAACCACCCTAGAATGGATCCTTATCAACAGCCACCTTGATACTTATGAACCAGGAACCCTTCCTGACGATATCAGTGACCATATGCTAACCTACATTATTAAACAAAGAGTCCATATCCCAACTACTAATAATTTTAAAACCTCCCGCTCCAAAAAATGTTTTAATCCAGAGGGCTTCCTAAATGAACTGAAAGCATGTGACTGGTCACCAGTGCCTCATCTTCAACTTGATGAATCAGTGACCTACTTTAACACAAAATTTCTTCAAATCCTAGATTACCATGCCCCCTATCGCTCTTCCTGAATAAGAACCAAAATTGCCCCCTGGCTCATGAAACAAACTAGGCAAAAGATCCTCCTTAAAAATAAAATCTGGGCTAAATGGAGAGCCTCCAAATGTCCATCAGATCACCTTTACTTTAAACAGTTAAGAAATGCCACCAAGAAAGATATTCTTAGAGACAAAAAAGACTATTACATTCACCTCCAACAAACCCATCAACAAAAACCACAAAAAATCTGGTCAGGCATAAACAAACTTCTTCAGCCAGGGCACTCTGCAACTCCTGCCCCTGCAGGATTCAACCATAACTCCAACCAAATTCCCGATGCCTTTAGTAACTACTTTACTGAAGCCATTCAAACCCTAGCCAATACTCTACCACCTTTTACCACTTCCCCATTAAATACCACTAAGACTCCTTCTCCTACCTTTCAAACACAACCTGTACCTACTTCCCTCATTTGCAACCTCCTTCAAAAACTAAAACCTTGCACCCCTTCTGCTGACTGTCTGCCAGCTGAATACCTGCAAATTGTAGCAAAAGTCATTGCCTATCTCATCTCCATCCTTATAAATAGAACTATTTTAGAAAGCAAAATCCCTGCCATATGGAAAGTATCCTACATCATCCCTTTACATAAAGGTGGGTCATCTACTGAGCTCTCCAACTTTCGGCCTATTGCCTTACTCTCTCCAATAGCTAAGATAATGGAAAAATGCATTCACAGACAACTACATAACCACCTTCTCCAAAATAATCTACTTGCCAACTGCCAACATGGCTTCAGGACATTCCATAGCACAACCACTGCCCTGCTATCCTTTTCTGACTCCATAAACAAAAATCGTAACAGTAACACTTTTTCCTCTTCACTATTTATTGACCTTTCAAAAGCCTTTGATATGGTGAACCATAACATACTTATAGACATACTAAAAGCCCAAACACTTGATCCACAAGCATTACAGTGATTGAAGTCCTATCTGGAAAACAGACAGCAAGCAGTACTTTGAGATAATAATCTTTCTATTTCTCTCCCTGTGAACATTGGAGTACCCCAAGGCTCTATCTTAGGACCTCTATTCTTTTCATTGTTTATTAATGATCTACATACCAAAATTCCTCAAGCCACCTGCATACAATATGCAGATGACTCTACTTTAATTTGTTCAGCCAAGACCATAGCCTCTCTCCAGTCCATCAGCCAAACTGTATTCAACAGTGTTGAAAATTGGTTCATGCAACACTGTCTCCTCCTGAACCCCCAAAAAACAACATTATTGCTCTTTGCTCTGACTCAAAAATCACCTCAACTGTACATCACAATAACCTCAAACAATGCAACTAACATATCCCCAGACATTACAACCCGTCTACTAGGAGTAACAATTGATAACAACCTTAGCTATGATGACCACATTAATTCTACAATAAAGTCTGTCAATAAAAAATTAGGCACCCTTTACAGAATCAAACCCTTCCTTACCCCTTCAGTCAGAATGACTATTGCCCAGACCCACCTTATCTCTACCCTGTTCTATGCTTCTGCTATATATACCAGTCTATCTAAAAACAACCTCACCAAACTTTCCACCAGTTATAACATATCCAGACTTGCCTTGGCTCCCCCTTTAGAACTCACCACTGTCTCAACCTCAAACAACTGGGATGGCTGGAACTGCAAAACCAACTACTTTGTCAACAACTTGTTATCACCCAAAAGATCCTTTACCACCCTAATAATACCCCTGTCCTCACTAATCTGATTACACCCTACAAAAATCTTGCAACACTGCGGTCAGCTAATAAGCTCCTAGTTTCCACTATTAAGTCGAAAAACAAAGCTGGGGACTCACTTTTCTCCAACACAGTAGGTAAAAACTGGAACCAGCTTCCTACTGAACTTTCTACCCTTGCTTCCACTTTTCTATTTAAAAAACATCTTAAAGAACATCTTAAAATTTACTGGTTTTGTCCATGCTCTAACCTTGACTGATATCTCATTCCCCTTCTTGCTCTCTCTATACTTCTCTTCTCTACTATTCTATGCTGCCTACTCTATAATTTACAATTTCCTTCATATTACAATATATATATATATATATATATATATATATATATATATATTGTTTTTCTCTCTGTATTTGATCTTAACTTAAACCTACTAAATGACTCAGTACAATTTTGTTCTGACTAATGTAGCCAATGTACTGTAATTCACTTGACTATTACTATATATTGTATTCTTTGTTACTGCTGATGCTTGGAGCTTTTCTCCCTGGGCCTCTACTGAAAATGGACATATATCCAGTTAGACTAGCCCGATCAACAAATGTAAAATAAATAAATAAAAATAAAATAAATCAGATAGAACAGGACCAAGAACAATGACATCTACCACAGTCTATACACAGGCCAAGGTACATATTCACAATACACACACTGTCAACAATCACCATAAGTACACGGACCTCAGTACTGTACACACAACCGCAGAATTCCCAGGTTATGTCCTCAAATATAACCCCTACTATACAAAACATGTGTAGCAGTCTGATATCTTACTGGCTTGTTATCAGATATGATGTCAATAAATATGGTGTACAGAATATGCACCTCTTACTGCATGACATATGTACAAAGGTCGACATAGTTGTGGCTGGAGGCACAAACACAGGGCCAATATTGACATGTTCCTGTGATAAACTCTTACATTTACTGTAGTAACAGGGTTTGTTGCAACATATGTCCTATGAGGGATATAAAGTCAGTAACTCTCATGGCTGTCACCATCTACTGACTGCAATCCTCACACTACCTTCTGCAGTTCACAGATATGTGCTCTGTGGGTAACACAAGAAACAAAAGGCACCACACACTGCCCAGTCTGCAGATGACCCTACAGATGGGGATTTCCTCATAAACATAGCACTGACATGACAGGTATTAAAACATGTAGGACAGCCATATCCACACACCCTGTTAAACCAACATTACTCCAAATGCAGTATAACAGCACTTACAGTCTGTAGTCAAGTCAGGCACATCCCCCTCCTGTGTGTTGGCCTGTTTCTACAGTGTATGTTGTTAGAGGTAAATCCCCAATCCATCTGTGATGCTGTTTGCCAAACAACAGATCTAGTTCCTGCTCACAGTGAATGAAAAGGCCCAATACCAACATGATGTTCCTAGATATTGAAGTGTGTTTCCATGCAATTGGCTATGGGAATGTTACTAAAGGTTTTCCACATGCAATCAGCTAGAGGAGGGCTGCAATTCATGCAGAGGCCATCAGCTGATCATGAGCATCACTTACAATACACATGCTGCTGCCTAAGCAAAGCAGGTGTAAGTCTCCACATCCACCAGAGAGGGAGTGAAAGAGGCAGACAGAGGCAAAGATAAGTCAAGGAAGGGGTGTGAAAGTAAAACGTAAGCATGCTTGTGGGTTGTAGTGAGTGTAAATGTGGTCATAGGCATCATACACCACACACACAGACACAGGGTGCCAGAACTGATATGCATGGGTGCATTGCTTCATGGGTTTGTAGTGGTCGACTGTGCCAGATGGCTATACAAGGCTAGGTGATGGGTATACCTTGGCATCAGGCCACATGACAATGGTCTGTAATGTGGCTTAGGGGTGTAGTGTCTGGATTTGTCCACACAGTTGGGTATTGTATTCACCATCCAGTCACCTGGGTAACTATTGTGTGTGACCATTGCTGTGCATTGCTTGTCATGTATGTGTTCCCTAGTCCATGACATGGATAGTGTCTGGGATGTGCACACATCCTACATACATATACAGTGACATGTGGAACTATACCTGGGGTGTCTGGCCCATGTTATGTACACAGATTATCATCAGATGTGCCAGTCCTGGCCTCATGTGGTGGGAACTGTTAATAGACATCAGGTTGACCCTGCACCTACATTGCTAGCATGATACAGGTATTCCCTGGTGTCAGTGGCATCTGTCCATACATGGCATGTGTTTCAAGCATGGTATGTCCTTTGTGGGTCACATTTGATGGCATCACAGGTGTTCCAGATGTCCAGCAGGGAACATAGGGAAGGTGCACTGTCTGCATGTACGTGCCTATTGGACTGATGGAGAGGGTGCCATGCCCTCTTTAGCCCACTGCAATCACACCATGGTTACTATCAGTGGGCAATATGCAGGGTACTACCAACATAGCCATTGTTGCCTAGGCAAGTGTGTATGTGTATGAGACATGGGTTGAGAGTGTTTTCTGGGTAATACAATGGTTGCTAACTTTGTTCACCTGGCCTTGATATCACATGTAGGGGTATGGATTTGCACCCCAGCCTCTCGGCTATTTCACATCTGTTATCCCTGTATGGTGGACGTTGTGACATATACTAGGGCCACCATATAAGAAATTTGCAAAACCCACTCCACAATAAGTCCAGTTGTTACAGACTCACAGCCACCTCCACACAAGATACGAATGACAAACACAGACACACATACACATCTGCCATGTCTAAGAATAGAACTCCTACCTAACTAGTTTATAACACTACAGCATTTATGCAGTTATAGGACATGCCATAGAGATTACTGGAGTACTGCTTCCCCAAAATTGTATTTCACAGTGAATGACATCAGCAGGATTGCCAACGTAGGGCATTTGAATTGTAGTGTGTGTGTGACTAGCCTAAAAAGCATAGCTCCATACACAGACATACAAACACACACAAAAACATCCACAACTGCCATGTGTGGGAATAAAACCCCTAGCAGAGTTCTATATCACACTACAGCATTACGCTGTTATAGGATGCGCCACAGAGATTACTGGAGTACTTCTTCCCTAAAGGTGTCTTTCACAGTGAATGACATCAGCAGGATTGCCAAAGTAGGGCATTTGAATTGTAGTGAGTGTGACTAGCCTAAAATGCATTGCTCCCTACACAGACATAGAAACACACACACCTGCCATGTGTGGGAATAGAACCCCTACCAGAGCTCTATATTATGCTATGACATTACGCTGTAATAGGACATACCAAGGAGATCACTGGAGTACTCTTTCCTCAAGGATGTATTTCACAGTGAATGACATCAGCAGGATTGCCAAAGTAGGGCATTTGAATTGTAGTGAGTGTGACTAGCCTAAACAGCATTGCTCCCTACACAGACATAGAAACACGCACACAAAAATCCACACCTGCCATGTGTGGGAATAGAACCCCTACCAGAGTTCTATATCACACTACAGCATTACACTGTTCTAGGATGCACCATGGGGGTTACTAGAGTACTTCTTCCCCAGAGGTGTATTTCACAGTGAATGACATCAGCAGGATTGCCAAAGTAGGACATTTGATTTATAGTGAGCGTGAGTAGACTAAAAGCATTTCTCTCTACACAGAGACACACACACCGTTGCCATGTCTGAGATTAGAATTCCTATCTAACTAGTTGATCACACTACAGCAGTGTGCAGTTATGGGACGCACCACAGAGATTACTGGCTACACTTTTCCCAAAGGTGTATTTCACAGTGAATGACATCAGCAGCCTTGCCAAAGTAGGGCATTTGAATTGTAGTAGCCTAAAATCATTGTTATCTACACAGACAGACACACACACACACACACACACACACACACACACACACACACACACACACACACACACACACACACACACACACACACACATTTGCCATGTCTGGAATTAGAACTCCTACCTAACTAGTTTATCAAACTACAACAATAAGCAGTTATAGGACACACTACAGAGATTACTGGGCTACAGCTTTCCTAAAGGTGTATTTCACAGTGAATGATATCAGCAACCTTGCCAAAGTATGGAATTTGAATTGCAGTGAGTGTGACTAGCCTAAAAAGCATTGCTTGCTACATAGACAGAGACACACACAGACAGTTGCCATGTCTGAGATTTGAACTCCTACCTTACTATTTTATCACACTACCTTACTATTTTATCACACACGCAGTTATGGGATGTGCCACAGAGATTACTGGGCTACAGCTTTCCCAAAGGTGTATTTCACAGTGAGTGACATCTGCAGCCTTGCCAAAGTAGGGCATTTGAATTGTAGTGAGTATGACTAGCCTAAAAAGCATTGCTTGCTACACAGACAGACACACAGTTGCCATGTCTGGGATTTGAACTCCTACCTAACTAGTTTATAACACTACAGCAGTAGGCAGTTATGGGATGTGCCACAGAGATTACTCGGCTGCAGCTTTCCCAAATGTGTATTTCACAGTGAGTGACATCAGTAGTCTTGCCAAAGTAGGGCATTTGAATTGTAGTGAATGTGACTAGCCTAAAAAGCATTGCTCTCTACACAGAGACACACACACACACACACACACACACACACACACACACACACACACACACACACACACACACAGAGTTACCATGTCGGGGATTAGAACTCCTGCCTAACTAGTTTATCACTACAGCAATACACAGTTATTGGAAACACCATGGAGATTACTGGGCTGCAGCTTTCCCAAAGGTGTATTTCACAGTGAGTGACATCAACAGACTTGCCAAAGTAGGGCATTTGAATTGTAGTGAGTGTGACTAGCCTAAAATGCATTGCTTTCTACACACACACACACACACACACACACACACACACACACACACACACACACACACACACACACACACACACACACACACACACACACACACACACACACACACACACACACACACACACACACAGTTGCCATGTCTGGGATTAGAGCTCCTGCCTAACTAGTTTATCACACTACAGCAGTACACAAGTATAGGATGTGCCACAGAGATTACTGGGCTACAGCTTTCCAAAAGGTATGTTTTACAGTGAATGACATCAGCAGCCTTGCCAAAGTTGGGCATTTGAATTGTAGTGAGTGTAACTAGCCTAAAAAGCATTGCTCTCTACACAGACAGAGACACACACTTGCCATGTCTGGGATTAGAACTCCTACCTAACTAGTTTATCACACTACAGCAGTACGCAGTTATAGAACACACCACAGAGATTACTGGGTTACACCTTTACCAAAGGTGTATTTCAAAGAAGATGACCTCAGCGGGCTTGTCATAGTAGGGTATATGGAGGGCAGTGTGTGTGCATAGGTCATAACCCATTCATCTAGAGGTTGACACACCACATGCGGGCACACACAGGTTTATTTTCCACATGTGTGTGTATACAGCTGCTAGATGACTACTTCCTTGTACAGTCATGTTGCACAGCTAGCACTTGCACCACATAGTCTCTAATGCTGACAGATACCATTGGCTAATGTCTACAGTGAGTGACATTTACACCTCATGTGGTTGTAGCCATTTGGCTGTGTGCTGGGTGGGACAGGCCTCATAATGGATGGCTCCTTGTCACAGTCACTCTCTTCCACACATATATGTACATCTACTTTTGGCTTATTATAGTGTGTTGTCTTTGGATATATGTCTGTATTCCTATCCACTGTGTGTGCAAAGCATGACTGGTCCATACTGAGGAGTGTATGCACTAACATTTGCAACTGCCAGATATGTATGGTCCTCTGTTGTTTGCAGACATGGGTTTTATTTGTTTAAGTGTGTGAGCATGCCCAGTATGCCCTTCTGCATTGAATGTGTTGATCAATTCCAGGTAGTTGTTACTCCAGTGCAGACCTTTGTGTTGTACACCTACAGGTAGCAAACTGTTTCTACAGGGTATCCATCAATCATTTGGCAATATGGGAACAAACTGTGCATAGGCTAGTGTGTACTGTAGGTGATTGTGTCTGTGCTGTTTCAGCTACATGGTACTGCTGTTAGCAGAGATATTCAGACATATGTACTGTTATACACTGTGATGTTTTTTGTCCTCATGTACTGTCAGGTGAACATTCCTGATCACAGTGATGTCTTGGGGGACAAGGGTGATTGCAGCTGTGTCTGGTATTGTGGGTAGATGCCTACATATTCATGGTAAGTTATGCCATTCTGGAGGGGGAGCTGCAGACACTTGCTGCTGGGTCTGTGTATTGATGTTCTGCACCTTGGTACAGTGCTGGCAGAGGATCCCATACTTGTACATCCATCGACATGAAAGTATGGTCTTATCTTGCTGTGGCAATACCTCACAGCTGTACAGATTTGCACAGGTTACCCAGAGGTAGGGGCCATGAGTCAGGGCATTACCCCTATTGTGGTGTACAGGCAAGTATGTAGCCACCCATTTATGTGTTTGCAGCCAGGGGTAGTGTGTGCTCACAGATTTGTGTCGGACCTTGCACATTCCATCCTGCCCATGCTCCCACCCCCCTCTGTTATTCTATCCTCTTCCATACATTATGCATACATTCTCAGATACTTTCTCTAAGGTTATCACCCCATCACAGCTGTGTGTTGGTGTTGGACCACAGTTCATGTAGTGGGACATGGTGGACATATTACTGTGGTTTGTCCACATGTCCTTGCATATGACTTATGTGGAGTGTATGTTGCTATATCAGTGTCCATGACATAACATGCACTGGCAGTGTGTGTGAGACACAGGCCATTGGCAGAGGCCTGTGGGCCATTAGGTGTTGATGCAGGCCAGCTGTGGCAGGCCATTGCATTCTGTCAGTCCTACAGTCTCAGACCACCATACAGTATATTCCCCTGGGGTGACAGGGTAGGTGTGCTAGGTGTTTATGCCAATACCTTCTATCAGTCTTGATCAGGTGGTGTGGATGCTGGCAAGGTACTACCTACAACTAGGGACATACCTGCATGGGACATGTGCACTGCATGATGCATTCTTTCACTATTGCCATATACAGGTGAGGTCATATTGTACCCATTCCTCACAGCAGGGATACAACCAGAGAGCTACCTCTGGGTGGTGTTTGCATGAGCTGGGTGCATCTGTGCTATGGCCACTACTTGCATCTGACACACAGATATGCATGGAGCATTCCAGTTATGCGGGCATGTGCAGGTACATCAGCTGTTTTCCAATACATCAGTACTACCTCCTTTGTGATCTGCAAGTGTTCGGGCAGACAATACCAGTATCCCCTACTACAGGACCAGATAATGTGATGCATACCTGTATGTAAAATTTCAAGGGTGTCTCCATTTCTCAGTGACACAATATATACTGTACGTCTGGGATACTTTCCCCTGTGTACTGTTTGTATATCTAGCCCAACAGCCATGCCATGTCAGTCTTTCAAATGGTGACACATATTACCACCATATATTTACAATGGCATACTGCCAGCATGTGTTATACTGGTGGGAATTTTCTTTGACACTGCAGTTGTGAGGACTTGCTCCTGTCATCAGCAGTAGTGGGCAATGGCCACCAGATCTTACCTCAACATGCATACATACGGACCACTCTCACACAATATGAAACACATACCAACCTAACACACACATACCTGCATATTGTGCAAATGCTACAACCTATCCTATTACCTTGGTCACCTCTGTGCATCTGTGCTCCACTGGTATTATACCTACACATACATGTTACTACATTTCTACATAGGGTTGTGGGGGGCACGCCTGACTGTTACAACATGTGTACATCAGATTGGGGGGGCACACCAGACCGTTACTACATTTCCAAGTAGGTTTGGGGGGAACACACCTGGCTGTTTCTACATTCCTACACAGGATTGGGGGAGGGGGGCACACCTGACTGTTACTACATTTATAACGCAGGATTGGGGGAGGGGGCACACCTGCCTGTTTCTACATTTCGACACAGTGGTTGGGAGGGAGCACACCTGACTGTTACTACATTTCTATGCTGGATTGGGGAAAGGAGCATACCTGACTGTTTCTACATATCTACATAGGAGTGGGGGGCACACCTGACAATTACTACCATTCTACACAGGATTGTGGGGGGGCACACCTGACTTGTTTTACATTTCTACACAGGATTGGGGGGCACACGTGACTATTTCTACATTTCATCACAGGATTGGGGGTGGCACACCTGACTGTTTCTACATTTCTACACAGGATTGGGGGGACACCTGACTGTTACTACATTTCTACACAGGATTGGGGGGCACACCTGACTGTTACTACATTTCTACACAGGATTGGGGGGGCACACCTGACTGTTTCTACATTTCTACACAAGATTGGGGGGGCATACCTGACTGTTTCTACATTGCTACATAGGATGGGAGATCACACCTGACACTTGAACACATTTGCTATGACTGTACTGGTATGCCATGTACTCCATTTCATATTGTATTCTAACCTATCATGCTGACTAGAGGCATATCAGTGTACTACAGGTCTTAGCTTTGATTGACCTGCATATTAGTTTCTGACTTCCTACCCTTCAGAACTAACATCCCACTGCCTGACCTGCTGTAGTCTGTCTGTGTAGGCCTGGGGGGGGTTACCCATTGGCATCATTCAGAGGCCATAGCACAGCCTTTGTTTGTGTTTGTCTACACCTGTCCTGCTGGCTGTGACTTTTGTTGGGTATGTGAACCTCCCTGACTGGCATGTGTGAGTCATATGGACACACTTATGGCCCAGCACATTTCCTGCAGTGGGTTTTGTCACCTTGTGTAGTACTGGCTACTATGGTGACACCAGTATTTGTTACAGATCTCATGGTGCCACTATAGGTGTCTACTATCTGCTAGCATACCATTCAGCCACCTGATTCCTCCGCATGTTCAAACCATATCATAGATACAGGTAACGACACATTCTACTTCATTCGAACTTGGTAGGTTGACTGACTTACCTTGTGGGTGTGCCAGTATTGAGGATGGTGCTGGAGGGCTGACTATGTCAGATGCACATAGTGCACTCCCTATACATGGGTGAGCACAGGTAGTGTCATGTTTGGCATCCCTTTTACTGTATGTGCGAGTCAGAGAGAGGTGTCATTCCTTGGGTCCCTACTGAGTCAGTGTATGTGCTATGCATTGCCTCTTTGCCAAGACCAGGGCATACTGGGCATGCCTCCATCTGCCTACTGGGGCAAGCTCAGATTGTTCCTCCTCTGAGTCACTCTGTGCCTGTGCAGGCCTTGGTATCGGTGGGGGGCTGTGTGACCCTGCCCCGTGCTGTTCCTGCTGCAGCTGTTTCCCCAGGATCATATTGTGTAGCATGGCACATACGATGACAATTTGAGTACATGTAGCAGGTGAGTACTGCAAGGCTCCACCGGATGTGTCCAGGCACTGGAACCATGACTTGAGCATTTCAAACACAAGCTCTATTATAAGTCTGGTCTGTGAGTGTGCCTCATTATGGCATTCTTGTTTGGATCTGTGTGCATTTCTGATGGGAGTCATCAGCCATGGCTCCAATGCGTAACCAGCATCCCCCACTAGGTGACCATAAGGGATGTCCCCATTGGCAAATCTCTGGTACAGCTGCATCAGATGCCAGATGTTGGAATCGTGATAGCTTTCAGGGCAGCCAGCACACACATTCATTATAATGCCCTGGGCATTGCACATGACCTGGCAATTGATGGATGGGAAGCCCTTGCGGTTGATGTAGACCCTACCCCGATCACCGGGTGATGCTTTAATGCATATGTGTGTGCAGTCTATAACACCCACTACCTCAGGGTATTCTCCTATTTGGTGGAAGAGACACATATTGCTGTCCAACACCTCACTGGTGTTGAGGAAATATACGGGCTCACCAGCATGTGCTGACATGGCATCCAGGAACTGGTGGAATACTCTGGATGTTGATGCCTGTGAGATCCCCATGATATCCCCAATTGGGCTTTGGGAGGTAAGTGTGGCTATTATTCCTAGGCCTACACATGCCTTGGTATCCACTGGGATGGGTTCCCATCTGTTAGTTCGATGTGTCAGGCATGGCCCGCACAGCTCAACAGTTTGCTGTAGGAGGTCCCTGTCCACCCTATAGTGCTCCCCTATCTCCAGCTCTTGTAGCCCCTGGTAGGTTACCCTGAGTCTGTATACTCTTCTCCATCTCCTCACTGTGGGTTGGTCGACAGCATTCCTATCCACACCACCCTCAGCCTCTTCCACATGTTGGTGTATGATAGCTGCTGCAGCCCCTATCATTTTGTTGTTTTGTTTGTTGAAAGTTCCCCACTTGTATACAGCTGTGGTGTAGAGCATGGGAAAAACCAAAGGGAAAGGTGTTTGCATAGTTTATAGTAGTGTTCTGGGCTGGGCTGGTCTGCTTCCTGTGTAATTGGCTGATTCTGATACATTTCACCTGCCAGCTATGCTAGTTCTCCTAGATTACCTTCCTGCTACTGTTTTCCCTTCCCATTGCCTTCCTATTTAAGCCCGTGGGTGTGCCACGCACAGTGATGAAATGTGCACAGAGCTGCTGTTTCCTGGTTTACTTTTTTTTTTTTCCTTTAAAACCCGGTGCATGGTGCGCACACCCGCTTAGGCAATGTAAAGAGTGCTAGGCAGCCTCAGACTCCCCCCTTGCTTAGCTGTGCTAAGCTAGGAGCAAACCTGAGCCACAGGGCTCCAGTCTGCTTACAGTATGCCTGACATCCCCCATATAATGTCAGCTAACTCTTAGGCTTGCACCAAGGTATTCCTGCTCTTACACTGTTGGGTGCTGACTAACATGCGGGGGAAATCTGAGATTCACTATCATTCCCCTCATTTACATAGGATTGCCTGCTAATGCATAGTTACATGTCCCACACTGACCTTTATGCATGCCCCTACAGGCTATTCCTGGATCGCACCACAGACATATTGCCTGCTAGAGCTTCTGCACTAATCCTGCATGCTGTACAGGGTTTGCAGAATCCAGGGAAGTGTGTGAGTTTGAGAGAGAGAGAGAGAGAAAATAATAATCATATGAAAAACAATTTACTACAGTTAATATAGAACAAAACAGTCATCCGTTCATGTAGTAGTTCAATAACTTAATGCTTGTTCCTTTGACACATACATGTTTAATAACTCCGTTATTACATTTGAATAATTGCACATTTAAATATTTGAACACTTTCCAGTAACAGATTTACCGATATTAGGCTGTAATTCAGGAAGGATCTTCGCCAGCAGTAAGCCTAAACATGGATTTTTACATCTGGCTGTATCCTTTTCTGATTCAGAGACAGACTCACTGCAGTGATGTTATGTGATCTGTAGGATCATTGCAGTGGGCCATCTTCCCAACCCTGTTATATTCTAATGGGGTATTCTGGGATAGTGGCTTATGGTAATTAACCGCAATCTCTCCTCCAAAAATACTTGTGGTAACACATTTGAGGCAGTTGAGAAATTCAGAAAATCTCTTTGCTGTGTAAATTAGCATGGCCAGCCATGTTAGATAATATGATTGAAAAAATGTGTTCCCCTACTGTATACAGATAAACAGCTGATGTGTACCTATGGGTGTCAGCTTATCAGTATCACATGCTGCAGTTATGTAAGTTGTCCACTATTAACATCACACACAAATATCTAAATTGTCTCATGCTGCAAAACAGACATAGCATTAATAGAACATGCAGAGAATATATGTGGATGCTTACAGAAAAGTACATACTTTATTTATTTATTTATTTATGTATTTGACTATTGTTTACCAGGAAAGTCCAACTGGGATAATATCCAATTTTCAGTGGAGGCCCTAGGAGAAAAGCGCCACATTGGCATAATGTGGTTACATTTAAATAAAGATAATTCAAGGGGTAATAGAGAAGAATGCCATATTACTTAAGTAAAAAATCAGCTTCAGTTCATACAGTGTAATCCTATGCATACATAGTGCAAATATTTGTACAGCTTTAACAAGCTAAAAATGAACATTTCCAACAGATAAAGTATTCAAAAATTGCAGTTCATAGAGATGGCATTAAACACACTGAGTACACTCTTTGGAACAGAGATGACTAGATAATATAGCTTAGGCAAAACTAAATGTGTTCTTTGCCAAGAAATAGATTTTACTAATTCCTTTTCTCTGAACATGGTTTAAGAGAGATTAGAGATAGACCTAATTTGCAGAGGGATAGAATTCCATTTTTAGTGACAGAGTATGAGTAGAGACTTCAGCCACAGAATTTGTGAGGTTTACAAATGTTGTGAAGATATTGTTCATTAGATCAAAGTGATCTATTAGGATGGCACAAATGGACAATAGGAGTAAAATCATGGCAGTCATCGTCTTTGTGAGTAATGTTGAATGTGTAATTATGTATTTGTTGTGTGAATAATTATTGTAAAAGGAGGAATGCATGATAGGTATGCCACTTAATATGAATATACCTATATGTGTATAAACCACATGTGGTAAATGCTCATGTAATATATAAGGGAAAGGGTAGTGTCTCCATATGCCTATTGTAGTGTGTGTATATAGCAAAGTACTGTGTGTAAACATCCTGCTATTGTTGTGTGCAGGGCTGGTGCTTGCATTTCGGAGGCCAACAGTAAGTCTCAAGTTGGGGGCCCTATGTAGGAGGATGTAATGTGTAACCACATTGCTGTCAAGCCCCCTTCCCTGTCAAGCTCACCTAGTACCCTTTAAAGATCACTATATGTGTTACTACACTCAGACCATTACATTGACCTGTAGATCCACTCGCATCTAGGTACACACACTGACAGGCATTTAGTACCAATGTTACATTATGACAAGCCTCTGTATCACAGCAGGCTAGCCACTCCCACAGAGGTTTATGTACACACTAACTGGCATTTAGTACCAATGCTGTTACAGTATGACATGCCTCTGTACCGTATCAAGGTAGCCAGTCTCATGGAGCTACACAAAGACAATCACGCAGACTCCAACACACAGGAAACAGACACTCACACAGACTCCTATACAGAAGATGGAGACACCTGCACACAGGATAAACATGTACAAAAGACCAAGAAAGCACTACAGCAAGACTGGTCAGACACACACACACACACACACACACACACACACACACACACACACTCACTCACACACACACACACACACACACACACACACACACACACACACACACACACACACACACACACACACACACACACGCACACACAACAGAGACAGCACTATAGCAAGATAAGACAGACACTTACACACAACAAAGATAGCACTGCAGCAAGAAAGGACAGAGACCCCCAAACACACAGGACAGAGACACCCACAGCAACACCCCAACACAGGACAGAGACACCCACACATGGGACAGAGACACCCACACATGGGACAGAGACACTCACAGAAGACCAAGACAGCACTACTGCAAGATGAGACAGAGAAGCTCACACAAGACCAAGCACTACAGCAAGGTTGGACAGAGACATCCACACAGACTGCCTCACACAGGAGTGAGACACCCACACAATCCCACACACAGGACAGAGACACCCACACAAACTCCCACACACAGGACAAAGAGACCCACACAAACTTCCAAATGCAGGACAGAGACACTCACACAAGACCAAGACAAAACTACAGGAAGACTGAACAGAGACCCACACAAAGTCAAGTCAGCAATGCAGCAATGCTGAAACACACAAGACACATTAGGAAAAAAAACTAACCCTACCACACAAGACAGAAGACCGCTACAGACATGCAGAACAGTCAGACTGCAGAGGCATACAAGACATCTATGGGATAGACACAGAAAATATTACAGACACACAAGACATACAGGAGAAAGCTATGGTAATTACATAGATTGCAGACAAACTCAAACCAAAAAGAGAAACAGATGAAGTCAAAAAGTGCACAGATATCAGACACTGAGGATTACATAAACTGCAGACAGACTCAAAGAGAAGCAGGTAAAGTCAAAAAGCACACAGATGACACTGGGAATTACTGAGACTGCAGATAGACTCAAACCCAGAGAGAAAGAGGTGAAGTCAAAAAGTGCACAGATGATGGACACCAGAGTGTCATTCATCTTCAGTGTGCAGTTAGCTTCTCAACTTCTCAGATTGCTGCCACTTTTAGTGCTTCTAGCAAGCTGTCCTTGCTTCACTACAAATCATACTGCTCCTAACTGTCCCTGCCTCACGAAGAATCCTGCCACTCCTAGCTGTCCTTGCCTCAGCAAATGCTGCTGCCTTTTTCCTTCCTGCTTATCCTACTTGGTCCTACATGCTGGAGTAAGCAAAATCAGAGTGAGTAGACAGCATATTATTCAAGCCAGGCTTAGAGACAACCTGAAATCTACTGCCATACAGCATTCTAAATGACTATGTGCACGTACCTAGAGTTTAACTGGTATCTTATGAATTTTCTTCCAGAGTCTTGAATGAGACTGGTGTAAGATAAACCTTGTCCCACTTCATGCACAACTGACAGCACAGCTAAGCTTGAAAGTCTCTCCTTGATGAATGTAGGTATGTCTTTATGAGTTTCAGTTTGGTAAAGCTGCATTCTGCAGTAGCCACTGTAACAGGTGCAGTCAAATAAATGTGCAGTGAAATTTAGGTATTTATATAGATGTCCTGTAACTGATTGCAAATGAGGAAATTTAACACAGTGGTGATGATTCAGTATCAGGCATTCAAGAAAAGCTTTTCAGTTCCTGTCCAACATCATAGTCATCAGAGTCAAAGTGGCCACTTGTCCTATCTGTCAGTTGTTCTTTCAGAGCCTTCAACTGTTGCGTCAAGGTGTCTTTTACAATTTTACTCAAGGCTTTAATATTTGGTAAAAATCCAAAGGCTAAAGCAAACTCTGACAGCTGCTCAAACTGGTCAGAAAATGACTCCATTATGTCTAGCAGCACATTGAATAACTGTACATGCAGTCTTACCGTTGGATCCTGTACTGTCTAATCCTCCCCTTCATGGTCAAAGAAATGCTTTATTTTCCTATGGCTCTTTTCCTGAAATGTGGATCTAACATCCTGTTCATCTGTTATTTTGGTGGCTTCACCTATGGCACACTGAAATCCTGTCTCTCTGTAGCTCCTAAGCAAGTTCATACTTGATGCCAGTACTTTGACCTATGTAGAAATATCAATCAATAGACTCTGTAGCACTTCACTTGCACGGTTTACCTCCATCAGCACATCATACCACACTGCTAAACATACAATGAATTGATATGCCATAATTTCTGAGCACAATACCCTTGCTTTTTGCTGCATCACTTGTACATAAACTTCATTCTCCTGTAATGCTTACACAGCTCCCTTCAGCTGAAACTGCACTGCCTTAACGGAGTTTATCCTGCATTCCCAGTGAGTCTCAGACAGTGGCTTCATGAACAGAACAGATCCATTATTTCTTTTTTCTTAATATGATGTAAAGGTTCTGCAATGACAAAATTAACTGTGACAAAAGTTGCACCTGGTCCAAGAAACTGCCATTACCATGGGTGTGCAGGGCATCACTCATACCACAGAATGCCAGGTTCCATTCTGTCAGGCACTGGACAAAAGCTATAATGCGTTCTAATGCACCATGCCAGTGAGTTTGCTTTTTCAACCACTGCTTGTCTCCTATCATCCATTGTTTGTCTATTGTCCAGTTCCTTCCACATCAGCATGTATGCTGCATGCTCTGGTGCTCAGTAGTGGCAGTGTAAAGCTTTGTACATCTCTCTACATACTTTCTAACCACCTGAAAGGAGAAGGTAGTTATAATGTCCAAATAATTTGCATGTAAAGCAACAGTGCATTTTCTGAGACCGAGTATGTCCCAGGTGCATTCTGCTCTGTCCCCATGAGGCAGTATATGAAAATAGCTTTCTGACGTACATCTTCTTTTCTGTTCATTGACTGGGAACTGTGATAACACCACTTACACAGGTCCATGTTGGATGGCAGTTACCCTAAACCCACCCCTTATTATGCCTGTCCATGTTCCTAGATCCTTGAATGATACACCTGACACTCCCAGGCAAACATCTGGACATTGTGCAACATTCTCACAGCCCCTACTCCCCTCCTAAAATCTCAGCACAATTCAAGACAAAGCCAAAATGAAGGGACAAAGGGGTAACATTAGGGATAGTTTTAAACACTGCTATTTTAAACTTAGATACTAGACTAAGAGGGTTCACTTTAGTATGCAGTAAAGCAACATCAGTACATTCTGCATAATTGTCACATCTCCTACTTCCCCCCAACGTTTCAGCATAATAATTCTAGATGAAGACAAAAATAATTACAGAACACAGAAATAGGAGCTTTGTCTAGAATTATGGTGCTGAAGTGGTACATTCCCTGATTTTATGCTTTTGTCTAGAGTTCCTGTGAATGCCAAACAATGGGTCATCCCCTTTGGTAAAAACACAGTTCCTACTAATTACCACATTGATGGGAGCCCACTAAACACTGAAGGAATTTTAAGAGATCTGGGGACACAGACTGACAGCAACCTCTCCTTCGACCACCACATTGCCACTGTGGTCAGAAAGTTCTTCTGTGTGGCACATCTCATTACCAAGGGTTTTGCATCCAGGAAGAAAGAGGCCATTGTCTCTCTCTGCTCTTCCCTCATTAGGCCAATCATCAAGTATAATGCCCCATTTGGCACGTACCTCACTAGACACCTGTAACAGCTGGAGAGGTCACAGAAGTACCTCATGAAGAGGATCCTAGGCCTTAAACACATGCCCTACACAGACAGACTCAAGAAACTCCAGCTATTTTCTATCTCATATCATCTATTTAGAGGCTATCTCTGCTTGAGTTACAAAGTCATGTCTGACCCAGCCCTGATAGAAATGCTACTGCTAAAGAAATCCCAGTCCCTCTGCACCACACACTCCAGAGACCTCAGCCTCATTACCACAATCAACAGAACATGGTGGAGGAACAGGTTCATTACCCAAAGGCTGCCATGCTCTGGAATAGACTTCCCATGCATTTCAAGCAGAGTACCTCGCTGGCCCTCTTCAAGAGAAATCTTGATGAGTGGATGGGTAATAGAGAGTTCACCCCGGGAATCACTCCAGTGGCTCTACGGGAACTAACGTCGGGCAGCATGATGCCAGGGCACTTCTACGGGCTAGGCTTGTAAAGGCTCCAGGGCCATTAGCCTAGTACATACCTATGAACCTATGAACCTATCAGTATTAAATTGAACATTTTTGTTTTAAACATTATTGTAAACTTATAAAGATATTAAAATGAGTATTGCATTAGCATGCATTACAATCATGTCTGTAAATTCTGCAACATTCTCACTGCCTACCCCTCAACTTTTTAGCACAAGAATTGTGGACAGTGCAAGAAAACATAGGACAAATGCTAAACATCAGGGAAAACTTAAAAAAATGCTTTCATAAAGTTATAAAAATGACTGAACAGGTTTTCCTTAACGTTGGTACTCGTTTACTACAATCCTCAACTTTTGCCAGAAAACCAATTGTTTTGAGGCACAGACCACAAATATCAAGCAAACAGCTTGCAACACTGTCAAAGCCCAAACCTCCCCATCACCAACTTCTCAGTACAATTCTTGATGAAGAAAAAAAAGACAAAGGAGTAACACTGGGGATTTAAAACACTGAGCTTATGAGCTAAGATGCTGTAACAGTTCATTAGTATGCATTGCATGAACACATATTTTTTTTTATGAGGAGCAGACCAAAAATCCGAAGGAAACATCTGAACATTGTGCAACATTCTCACAGCACCTATACCCTCCTAACCTCTGAGTGCAACATATCTTGACAAACCAAGGCATAACACAGTGATTAAAAATAAAAATAATTGCAGAACAAATGCATAACATCAGGGATAGTTTTAAACATTGCTATTATAAATTTAGAAACATTTGTAAAACAGGGCTTGCATTAAAACAATATATGTACACTGTGTAACATTTTCACAACCCCTAACCCCCTCCCAGCATCTCAGCAGTACTATTCAAGACAAAGCCAAAAGTAATTGCAGAGCAAAGGCTATAACCTCAGGCATAGGTTTAAACATTGCTATTATAAACTTAAGTAACTTGAATAACAGGGTTTGCATTAATATGCATTAAAACAACATCAGTACATTCTGCAGAATTCTCACAGTCATAGGTTCATAGGTTCATAGGTAGGTACTAGGCTATCAGCCCAAGGGCCTAAGTAAGCCTAGCCAACAAGGTTCCCTGGCTTATGCCACCCAAGAAAGTTATTTTCCTGTGCTTCTGTCGAGCAAAGCCACAGAAGGGATCCCTGGGGTGTACTTCCTATTTTCCATCCACTCATCAAGATTTTTCTTGAAGAGTGCTAATGAGGAACTTTGCTTGACATAGATGGGTAGCTTTTCCAGAGTATGGGAAGGCTCTGGAACAGGAATCCATCCCTCCAGCATGTCCTGTTTATTGTGGTGACAAAGTTTAGGTCCCTAGAGCATGTAGCTCAGAGAGACTGGGATTTCTTTAGGTGTAGCATGTCCAACAGCTCTGGGTTTGACATAGCTTTATATGTTAGGCAGAGATCATCTCGGAGTAGGCGATATGCTACGGAGTAAAGCTGGAGTTTTTTTAGGTGGTCGGTGTAGGGCATCTGTTTGAGGGCAGTAATCCTCTTTGTGAGGTACTTCTGTCACCTTTCCAACTGCTGGAGATGTCTTGTGAGGTACATTCCAAAAGGGGCACTGTACTCTATAATGGGTCTAATGAGTGTCGAGTAGAGGGGAACAATGACCTCTTTTTTCCTGGATGAAAAACTTTTTGTGATGAGGTATGCCATGTAGAAGGATTTCCTGACTACTGTGGCAATGTGATTATCAAAGGAGAGACTACTGTCCACCTGGGTCCCAAGGTCACTTATCACACATTCAGCATTAAGTAGACTGCCACCTATGTGGTAGTTCATGGGTACAGAGTTTTTACCAAATGGGATGACAATGCACTTTTTGGCATTGAGCTTGAGGCCACGGCTCTGACACCAGGCATCTGTCTCAGTGAAAACCTTCTGTAGGATGTCCACATCATTTGGGGACTTGACTATGGTTCCTAGTTTGCAGTCATCTGTGAATTTCGGTAGCCAAAGGCCTTCTGTGTTAGCCTGTACTTCAGAGAAGTAGATACCATACATGAATGAACCTTATGGTACTCCACTTGTCACTGGTTTAAAGTCAGATTTGGAGTCTGCAACTTTTACAGTGTGGGTTCTGTCTGTGAGCCAGTTGGCAACCCATCTTGTGACGTAGGGATTTATACCTAGTTTAGTGAGTTTAGTTATAATTCCATAATGGGGGATGGTGTCGAAAGCCTTGGTGAGGTCAAGATAGTCCAGGTTAACAGTCTCAACTGCCTTATTTAAAAATAACAGTCAGATGTTTGAAAAAGTTATTTTTCCTGTCAATCATCTGTTCAAGTATCAAAAGACTGACAGATTTAAACTCTATCCCTTCCAATGTCTCAGCAGAACAGTTTTGGATAAAGCCAAAAATGAATTTCCAAACAAAGGCATAACATCATCAGTGATAAATTCACCATTTTTGTTCTAAACATTATTATAAACTAGACCACAAATATCAAGCAAGTAGTCTGCAACATTCTCAAAACCCATACCCCCACCTACACCAACCTCTCAGCACAATTCTGGACAAAGAAAAACATAAAAAATAAAAACAAAAAATAAGACAAAGGTGTAATCTTAGGGATTTAAAAAATGGGCTTATGAACTTGCCATAAAAAAAGAACTTATAATAATTATAATACACTTCCAGAGGCACAATGCAGACCACAACCCAATATACATCAATAGAGACTGTATGGAAAAGTTTCTGGGTATTCATGTTGCAGAAGACCTTTCTTGGTCCATAAACTCCACAGAGGCAATTAAGAAGGCACAGCAGAGACTCTATTTCCTGAGGATACTTAGAAAAACTAATCTGCAGGTGAAGTTGTTGGTGTCTTTTTACCAATGTTTCATTGAAAGTGTGCCAACATAGTGCATTTCTACATGGTATGCCAACAGCTAAGTGGCAGACAGGAAGGCCCTTCAAAGGATCATTAACTCTGCTCAGAAAAATCATTGGCTGCACACTGCCCTCTCGCTGCCTCAGCAGGGCAGCCAACATTTTGAAAGACTCTACCCACCCTGGATATCACCTGTCTGAGTTTTTGCCTTCTGGTAGATGGCTATGGTCCATTCCATCTTGGACAAATAGACTTAAGAACAGTTTCTATCCCAGAACCATACAAGAATTGAATAATGCTAAACACTCACATTCAGTGATTTTGACCAGTACAAATAATAGTCAGTTTTGCACTATAAGGTATATATTTACATTCTTTTGCACCTTATTTTATTCCTTTTCATGTGCAATATGTCCAAGTGTAATAACTTACTAGCTTTTTGTATTGTATTGTATTATATTGTATTCACTTTTTATTTAATCATATCATTTCTTTGTAAATGCACTTTAGGATTGTTACAAATTTTGTTGTACTTGTGCAACGACAATAAAGAAATCTTATCTTATCTAATAAAGCTGCTAGAATAACAGCTTTTACAGTAACATATGTTGCGCCAACACAAATTTTGTATGAGGAGCAGACAAAAAATTAGAGAACCAAAAACAGAGCTCTTAAGCACTGAAAAGCACTAAAAAACTAACTAAAAGTACTCAGTCAGAACACAACAATGGTCAAAAGCACACCACAATCACAAAAACTGTGTGGTAAGTGCTTTCATTCATTTAATAATACAAACTTCATCCCAACCAAAAATAATTGCAGAACAAAGACGTAACATCAGGGATAGTATTAAACAGTACTATTAGAAATTTAGAAACATTTATAGAACAGAGTTTGCATTAAAATAATATATGTACATTCTGCAACATTCTCACAGCCCCTACCCCCCACACTTCCAACCTTTCAGTACAGTTCTGGACAAATCAAGAATGAATGAATGAATATTCTGATGTAGGACTGTCTAAAAGACTTATCTAGGCATTATCACAGACAAAACCAAAAAGACCACCAAGAACCGGCATACACGGCAGGGATACATAATAAAATCAATCATTTATTGTAAAGAAGTGAGCACTTTTGCGTTGAACATCCAACGCTTCATCAGACATTAAAAAAACAATCATTTGATGAATTATTTAAAATTACAATGTACCAATCAAAACATTGTTACATGTATATGTCACATAACCCAATGTAAAACCTGTTGATTATAAGTAATGAATCCTTATGTTCAAAAAACACTATGAAATAAACTACATAAAAGCTATTGAATCTGTAAAGTGTGTCTCGTAAACCAGCAGAGAAAAATGGAACCATAAAAATATCAAATGAAAACATAGCATATAAGATTGCAATTTCTAGTCAGTCCTGAAATCAGAAACAGATATAAAACATAACTAAACCAGATGAAAGATAGTTTAGAGGATTCAAAAAAAGCATGTTGTCACTTAAGTTTGCTTCGTTAGTACAAACTGCTCAAACTTCCTGTTTAGGTTAAACGAATCATTAGCTATATTAAAGGGGAACATGACTATTACACTTATACCACAAAACTCTTAAATAATGACATTCAAAATCATAAAATGTATAAAATAAAATCTAATAATTCATATTGCTATAATATAAATACAACAAAAGACTCCAATTGCATGGCATGCACACATGTCAAGAAAGAGCTGTATGTGCAAAATACTAAAGATCATAATATTAAATAACTAGAAGAAAGTCTAACAAGATAGACTATCCAAAAAAAGGCATCATACACATGAAGCATATAACATATAATTATGAATTGTCACACAACAATGTATTGTGGAAAACAATATATGTGTCAGAATGAATACTGATAAAAATAATAATAATATAGCTGTAAAGAACCTAGCTTATATATCAAAAGACAGGGGCTAAAGTATGTGATATAGAACTAATGACAAAGAGATAAAACAAGTCTAATGAGCAGGTGGTCTATCTTTTAGGAATGGTTTTAAGGAGATGCTGTCATTGAGACCGTAATGTCTGTCTGCTTGTAATTTTATAATCCATCTCTGTTCTGCTTTCTCAGTTCTGTTCTTAATATCCCCCATTCTGCTGCTCTTATTGATTATTTCCAGTACCAAAAACCTGAATGAGTGCTGTAAACCAGTGCCAACAATATGCTTGACTGTAGCAATGGTCACATCCTTCTTATTAATTTTATATATGTGTTCTCTGACCCTCTCTCTACGAGTCCTATTGGTTTCTCCAAAATAGAATCTGGAACAAACTATACAATAACCTAGATAAACTATATCACAAGTTGAGCAATCTGGATAATGCAACACTCTATATTTCCTATTAGTAGAGAGATGTATAAAAAAGTAATCATTAACCATATAAGGACACATATTGCACTGTCTACAGCTGTAGGTACCTATTCTTTCTGAAGTGATGGACAATTTAGATTCAGTATTCTGATAAAAAGTGTATTTTTATAGATTTACTATTTCTATAAGTTAGTCTTGGATGACTGCCTACAATCTTTGATATATCTTCATTGGCTAATAAGGTGTGCCAATTCTTGTTGATACTATTTAAAATGCTCTTATTGTCAGAGGTGAAGGATAACAGCATCCTACACTCACTAGATTTATCAGTGGTGAGTATAACATTATTTTGTTGTTTCCTGTTAGAAAAATAAGGTCTCCCTCTATCTTGCCTGCATGAAAATACCGCTCACATACGTTTCTCGAATCGCCTTTGTCCTCAGAATTATGTATCAGTTCTCTAGAGGATAAATTCAAAACTTCATCATCACTGGTTAAATGTGAAAGATGTAAAAACTGTGCTTTCACATTGTTCTCAAAGATGTGATTAGGATGCATACTAGAACTATCTAATAAACTATTTTTCCAACAGTTTTTCTGAGTATTCCAGTGTGGATAATCCCATCTTTAAAAGACAGGCAAATATCTAGAAAATGCATTTGCTCATTGGAAATACGCATCATGAATTTCAGAAACATAGTGGCTGATTCAATATAGATCAAGAATTCATCTAGACTACTTCTGCCACCTTCCCAGATGACAAGTAAATGGGTCTATGTTAAATATTCTAATGCTTAAATGTTTGAATCACTAAATGACGAACATTTAAATGTTCGAATATTTTAAAAAATTAAAATAAATAAACTAAACAAAAAAAATAACTAAAGGGTGTAAGCAAGGGGGCAAGCCCCCCCTGCACCCACCACACCCCTGCTACTTAAATATACCAACTCTAAGATCACGCTACAGTGTAGGAAATGAGAAATGTTCCATTTCCGCACTGTAGCACACTGAAGTGCGATCTCGGAGTTGGTATATTTAAGTAGCGGGGGTGTGGGGGTGCAGAGGGCCTTGCTCCCTGCTTACACCCTTTACATTTTTTTTTCATAAATATTAATTTTTTATATGTTCAAACATTTAATTGTTCGATTACTAAGGTTTGATCTTTAGTGGTTCGAACAATTAAGTGTTCGAACATATAACATAGACCCAAATAAATTATCCACAAAGTGCTTATAATAATAAATACGTCTCTTGGATTTATCATTGGCTAAGAAACATTTACTCTCCCAATGTACCATTACAATGTTGGCATAGGAAATGGCACACAGAGTGCCCATTGTCACACCAGTTTTTTTGTAGAAAGTACTCATTATTGAAAGTAAATATTGTTTTCCAAAATTAATTCTATAAACATAAATAAAGTGATAATAAAACCAGTGGAATAGACAGTGTGCTCATGTAAATATTCTCTCACATAATGAATACCCACATTGTTAGGAATATAAGTGAACAGGGAGCGAGCATCTAATGTGACAAATAGAAATCATTCCTGTAGTGGCTAAGTTTCAGTGTGATCAAACAATGACGATAAAAAGCTTTGAATGTGCTTAAGAATCATGTCAGTATTGGCTACAACAGACTTCAGCATGTTATTATCATAAATAGACATAGGTTCTGTTAGCCAACCTTTACCAGACTCTATAGGTCTTAAAGGAGGGTCTTTTATTATAGGAGTTAAAGGAGTCTCATTCAGGAGGTATTCTTAGAGATTTTTAGTGATGTATCTACTCAAAAAAACAATCACTGAAATCTCCATGTCCCCTATATATTATGTCTCTTATGGTTGAACTATTGATTCTAATATAGGTGTCCAGATCAGATAACATATTGAGCATCTTATCCATATGGCTCATGTTGTCAAGAATCACAGTGGCACCACCCTTGTCAGCAGGGCAGATTATGATATCAGTGTTGGAACAAAGAGATTTTAGAGCAAGACGTGCTCACTTAGATAAATTTAAAAAAATGATGAGGTCTGAAGTTGCTGTTCTACATATTATACAAGTCTCACTTGCAGGATCTCATAAAGGCCCCAACTATTGGATATAAAGATGGAACAAATTCACTGGGTTTCTGGAAAATATTCATATTTTCACTGGTGGTAGAAAATAATAATTTCAACATAATCTTTCTGCAAAACAATTTAACATCCATGACAGTATCACAGATGTTGCTAGAAGTAGCAGGAACAAAAGATAGCCCTCTCTGTAAAACATTTAATTGATCTTCAGTTAATGCATAAGTAGACAAATTATAAACTAAGTTGCTCGGTGCTGATACCAATATTTCTTCACAGATGGAGTGATGATGGATTATTTCAATGACATTCTTCGTTTTCTCCCTCTGCTTCTCGATCTTCTCGATTTTTCATATTTCAGAGGATTACCTATGGGTAGTGGTACACATGTAATAATGTTTTGATTGGTACACTGTGATTTTAAATAATTTCATTGAACGATTGTTTTTTAATGTCTGATTTAGCATTGGTTGTTCAACATCAAAGTGCTCATTTCTTTACAATAAATGATTAAGCTCTGCCTGTATGCTGTTTCTTGATGGTTGTTTTGGTTTTCACTTTGTTTTATACTGTTAAAACAGCTAGATGTCTATAATAAGATAGTAAATTTGCCACTAATTGTCCTCCTAGAACCCATCACTGCAAGGCCCTAAGACAACTATCTTGGTTAGAACTACCCACCAACTCGTCTTCACACAACTCTCTACAGCATACCAAAATCAAAAAAAAGGAGGTCCCAACAGTTAAAGAACTTCAGGCAAAGCAAGCAAACATAAAACAAAAACAGCCAGAAGTCCACCATTCTTAAGAAAGTGCACTTTAATAAAACATCAAATACAATAAAACAAAGCTTTCAAGTTAATACTCTTCTTTTTTTTGTTGTTGTTGTGAATTTCTGTTATTATATTTCTTCATTGTATTATAAGATTTTTTAACTAACAAAATTGTCTACTAACAATGGAGCTTTTCTCCCTGAGCCTCCGCTGAAAAAGGGTTATATACCCAGTCGGACTCTCCCAGTAAACAAATGTAAACTAAATAAAACAAATAAATAATTAATCCTCACAGTGACTGGTTTTATTTATACATTGATTATCACAGACAAGCCTCCCCCCAATTTCTTACCACAAGAATTCTGGGTAAAGTTAAAATAAAGCCATTTCAACCACAGCCCTTCTCCACAACCCCACCCACCTCCCAATCCCCTTAACAAAATAATTTTGCACAAAAATTACAATCCTCATAAACCCTATGTTTCTTCACCCCCCACCTCCAAAAAAAAAAAAAAAAAAACAAAAAAAACAGCAACTTACCTTTTCTACAGTGGGAGGTAGCTCTAATCTTCTGCTTACTCTTCATAATTGTAAGCTGATCCCTGCTTATTTCCACACAGATCAAATCAATGCTTTTAATTTGCCCTTAAAAGGACAGTTTTTCAGACACTTAAATATCGCCCTTACAAGGTCAGTTGAAAATGCCACCCCTTGTCTCAATGATCAGGGCTTCCTTCCTAAGTACTTGTCTTCCTCAGTCTGTCTTCTCCTCACTATGCCGTCACACTAAGCAATCTGAGTAGCTAAGCAAACTCCTCTCTTAAAAAAACAAGAAGTATTACTTGCTACACATGCAGCATTTTAAAGGCAGCTGAACCAGCAAATGTTTTATAAGTACCAATCTCAGGTCCCTGCTTCACTGAAGCAGACTTGATGGAGTGCAGCTTTTAGATGACATCACAGGCAGCTACAGCCAGTGAAGAAAAAAAAGGAAACATTTTGGTGCCACGAATCATGGCGCAGATGGCAAGGAGGAAAGAGAAACCTGTGGCCAGTTGTAGCTTACTCTTTGTAATGTGTTTTGACTTTAACAGAGTCAATATCCATTGGCATCTTGTATCTGTCCCAAACAGGCATTGTCAATCCAAAAAAAATCTTTCCAAAAATTTTAAGGTAAGTAGCACCTCAGGCAGGGTTTAATGCTGTCCATGGAATTGCAAAACAAAATGGGAAGATAAAATAGTTAAACTATTAAATAAGAAAGTGACAGAACAAGACACGCACATTGAGATAACTGCTGCACTAACAAAAACATAGATGTGGACACCCTCACTGATGGCTCACACCATGGTCCTCACTGCTCCTGCCATGTAAGAAAACCTCAAGCCAATAGTGCTGTAGTGCTAGACTGCTGATAGCACCGTGTGTATGGTGGGTCACATTATGGCTTTGCTCAGTGGCCCATGGTGTATGGTAAGATGTATCAGCTTGGATCTGACCATGACAACCCACAACAGCTGTACATGCATGTTGTACAACAAAAATCAGAAAAGTATGAGGGACATAAGTTGGGTGTGTAAGAGGCAGTCTCTGTCTCCCCCCGGTGATAAACTGATCATACGCGTGAGGGTACATATGGCCCAGCTACTACTGTAGCACTGTTTAGGTACCGCTGACAGAAGCTGCTTAACAGAGCATGCAACAGATGCCGCATTATCTTGTTGTGTAGTCAGTGTTGCCATGGCCTCACCATGCAAGTATTTTGATTTTCATATAACATGGATTTGGTATGCCACATGGTCAGTTGCATTAGCAAGTGCATGCAGTTCACTGCCATGATGTTACTTGACCAATCATGTGCCTGTAATAGTAGGTGTGCACAATCGGGCAAATGCCAGTGCATCAATGCCACTTGCTCATGTGCTTCCATATGGAAAGTATTTGTCCATTGTGGAGATGGCTTAGCACCACTTTCAGATTGACCAGGAGACAGTTGTTCAAGTTAGTCTTCGTGACCATTAGCTAACAGTTCACAATCTATAGACGAGCCAGGAGAACTGCCCTACCTGTCAGAGGTTATAGCTCAGACCACAGGACTGCCTTAATTGGGCTAGACAAAATGAACACAAGTGCATTATCCTGTGTTTCATTGGTTGTACTGATTGCATGTGCCATATCACATCCTGTGTCAGGATCAGTAGACGTGTTTGGGGAAGAAGCTGGCAGTGGACGGGTTGCAATCACACAAAAACAGAAAAACACACATTACCATGTGCAATGAAGAACAGCTATGTACAAACATCAAATTAAATATCCATGAAAATGAGCCAGTACTTCCAGATAAATGCCTCTTTCAAAGTCACAAATATTCCAAAAAGAAAATATGAAATGAGGTAATACGAAAGGCAGTAATCCATATTAAAAGGCTATTAAAATAACATATACACTTACTTAAGAACTTCCACAGTATTTTTCAACTGCTTCATCAGACATTCATCCACCCACTTCTTCCTCACATTTAAATAGTATGACTCATCATTTTCTCAATTAACAATTAAACCCCAATTAACTTAAAAATTAATTTAAATATAATACATAATGAAAATACCTTATAAAAACATGATATAATAAAATACATTCACATATATATATATATATATATATATATATATATATATATATATATAGGTTCATAGGTAGGTACTAGGCTATCGGTCCTGGGGCCTATACAAGCCCAGCCAAAAATTCCCGGGGTGAATTTCCTATTTCCCATCCAATCATCAAGATTTTTCTTGAAGAGTGCTAATGAGGAGCTTTGTTTGATATAGATAGGTAGTTTATTCCAGAGTATGGGAAGTCTCTGGGACAGGAATCTATCTCTCCAGCATGTTCTGTTTATTGTGGTGACAAGGTTTAGGTCCCAAGAGCGTGTAGCTTGGAGGGATTGGGATTTCTTGAAGTTGAGCATGTGCAACAGCTCTAGGTTTGACATAGCTTTGTATGTTAGGCAGAGATCACCTCTTAGTAGGCGATATGTGACTGAGTAAAGCTGGAGTTTTTTGAGACGGTCTGCATTGGGCATCTGTTTGAGGCTGGTAATCCTCTTTGTGAGGTATTTCTGCGGCCTTTCCAGTTGTTGTAGATGTCTTGTGAGGTACATACCAAAAGGGGCATTGTACTCTATAATGGGTCTAATGAGTGATGAGTAGAGGGGAACAATGACCTCTTTTTTTCTGGATGAGAAACCTTCTGTGATGAGATTTGCCATGTAGAATGATTTCCTGACTACTGTGGCAATGTGATTTTCCAAGGATAGACTACTGTCCACCTGTGTCCCAAGGTCTCTTATCACACTTTCGGAGTTAAGTATACTACTGCCTATGTTGTAGTTCATGGGTACAGAGTTTTTACCAAAGGGGATGACAATGCACTTTTTGGCATTGAGCTTGAGTCAATGGCTTTGACACCAGGCATCTGTCTCAGTGAGGCCCTTTTGTAGGATGTCCACATCATTAGGAGTTTTGATTATGGCTCCTAGTTTGCAGTCATCTGCAAACTTCATTAGCCAAAGACCTTCTGTGTTAGCCTGTACTTCAGAGAAGTAGATACCAAACAGGAGAGGACCCAGGACTGAACCCTGTGGTACTCCCCTTGTCACTGGTCTGAAGTCGAATTTGGAGTCTGCTACTTTCGCAGTGTGGGTTCTTTCAGTGAGACATTTGGCAACCCATCTTGTGACATAGGGATTTATACCTAGTTTAGTGAGTTTATCTATAATTCCAGAGTGGGGGATGATGCTGAAAGCCTTGGCAAGATCTAGAGAGGCTGTGTGAACCACCTTACCCTCGTCTACAGATTTGGTAACTGCTTCAAAGAAGTCTATCAGGTTTAGGAGACATGGTCTGCCTTTTACAAACCCGAACTGGGTGGGGTCCAGAGTTTGGAGATTACCCATGTCTTTGTTTATAAGTTCTGTGATGATACGTTCCATGGCCTTGCAGACCAGGGTCGTCAAGCTAATGGGGCGATAGTTCCCGGGGTCCATGGTGGCTCCCCCCTGGAAGAGTGGGATAACTGTTGTTGTGCACCATTCAGCAGACACAAAGCCTGAGGTGAGGCTATGATTGAACATGGTACTTAGGTGGGGTGCCAGTTCATTCTGTAGTTCATGTAGAACGCAGCCAGGGATGGTGTCTGGTCCCATGGATGCTGTGTTCCTGGCTTTGGAGAGTGTGGTTTTTACCTGTTCAGCCATGATTACAGGAACTTTGCATTCTTTTGGTATAGAGATGGGCTCTTTAGGGGGTGAGAGGGGGGTAAAGTTAGCACTGAACCTAACGGCCAGGATGTTGGCAATATCAGTTGGGTCTGTATATTTAGTGCCATTGTGTTGTAACTCAGAGCAGATCTGAATGTTGCCATTGAGATTCTTGACATAGCTATAGAATACTTTGTGGTTGTCTTTAGAATCAGTGTTGATTTTGCTTTCGCAACTAGCTTTGGAGGATTTTATCAGGGATCACAGCTTCTTACTGAGGCTGACCAGGGAGCTCCTCCACATGAGTAGTTTTCCCAGTTAATGGTGGGGTAGTTGAAATCGTCCATTATTAGGGTGTTTGGTTGAACCCTAATATTTTCCAGTACATCAAGAAAAGAGGAGTGGGAATCCTGGGGCATGGTGGGTGATCTGTAGCAAGCTACAATTTGGATTGCAGTTATGCCCAGAGTTAGTTGCACTTGGATAACCTCAGCTGCATTATGCTGAGCAACTAGCTTGGAGGTGTGGATATCCTTAATGAATATGGACACACCTCCGCCTTTGGTGTTCCGGTCCAGGTTACATGGCCAAAAGGTGTGGTATGAGTTACAGCCTGGTAGTGCAGGGGTGCTCTCTGGAGCCTTGAACCAGGTCTCAGTCACTGCACAGATATCAATGTTCTCCATTTTAAGTAGTGCCTCGAGTGAGTGCATTTTGAGATTTGTTTGGAGATTACCAATGTCTTTGTTTAAAAGTTCTGTGATGATATGTTCCATGGCCTTGCAGACCAGGGTTGTCAAGCTAATGGGGCGATAGTTCCCGGGGTCCATGGTGGCTCCCCCCTTGAAGAGTGGGATAACTGTCATTGTGCGCCATTCAGCAGACACAAAGCCTGAGGTGAGGCTATAATTGAACATGGTACTTAGGTGGGGTGCCAGTTCGTTCTGTAGTTCATACAGAATGCAGACAGGGATGTTGTCTGGTTCCATGGATGCTGTGTTCTTGGCTTTGGAGAGTGTGGTTTTTACCTGTTCAGCCATGATTACAGGAACTTTGCATTCTTTCGATATAGAGATGGGCTCTTTACGGGGTGAGAGGAGGTAAAGATAGCACTGAACTTATCTGCCAGGATGTTGGCAATATCAGTTGGGTCTGTATATTTAGTGCCATTGTGCTGTAACTCAGAGCAGATCTGAGTGTTGCCATTGAGATTCTTGACATAGCTATAGAATACTTTGTGGTTGTCTTTAGAATCAGTGATGCTTTTGCTTTCGTAACTAGCTTTGGAGGATTTTATCAGGGATTACAGCTTCTTACTGAGTCTGACCAGGGAGCTCCTCCACATGAGTAGTTTTCCCAGTTAATGGTGGGGTAGTTGAAATCGTCCATTATTAGGGTGTTTGGTTGAACCCTAATATTTCCCAGTACATCAAGAAAAGAGGAGTGGGAATCCTGGGGCATGGTGGGTGATCTGTAGCAAGCTACAATTTGGATTGCAGTTATGCCCAGAGTTAGTTGCACTTGAATAACCTCGGCTGCATTATGCTGAGCAACTAGCTTGCAGGTGTGGATATCCTTAATGAATATGGACACACCTCCGCCTTTGGTGTTCCGGTCCAGGTTACATGGCCAAAAGGTGTGGTATGAGTTACAGCCTGGTAGTGCAGAGATGCTCTCTGGAGCCTTGAACCAGGTCTCAGTCACTGCACAGATATCAATGTTCTCCATTTTAAGTAGTGCCTCGAGTGAGTGCATTTTGAGATTTAGACTTCTAGCATTGATTAGCATCACCCTCAGTTTTTGCTTGCCTGTTCCTGTTACAGTGGTGAATGTGTTATTTGAACCTTGCCTAAAAAAGGCACTATAGGTGTGGCAAGAACCTTAGCCTGTATCCGGAATCCCAGGGGTGACAGGTGCAGGCCATCTCTGGCAAAGCATCATGGTCTGTTGACCATGTCATCCCAGGCAGACAGATACTGGATCCCTTTAGAATGACACCAGAAGCTTAGCCAATTGTTGAAGTCAAAAATTTTTGTCCTTGTACTGCGGCATCATTCAGGGTGATGGCAGAATGCTACTCAGGGCTAGGGTCATACCTGCCTGGGCTACAAGATCGGAGAGCTTGTCCATGTCTCTTTTCAAGTAGTCCAGGGAAGTACGTCTCAGGTCGCTCACACCAACATGGACAATGACAGAGTCATATTTGTACTTGTTGTGGAGTGACCTGAGTGCGTGGGTTATGTGGCGGATCCTGGCACCCGACAGGCAGCTGACAGTGACCTTCTCCTTGTTTAGCCTGGTGAGTGGGACATCAGTGTGCCTGACTATAGAGTCACCTATGAGTAGTGTGTTGGGTACGTCATTTTGCCTTATTGGCTGTGGTTGAGTGGCACACTGAGTCTTCGGGTTATGTGTCATTTGGGTTGTGTTGGGGGGTGGAGGTTGCTTGCATTTCTGCTTTGGAGGTCTCTGTTGCTTGAGCAGATTATTATTGAGAACCTCCGCAAATGTTTTTGTGTTTCTATGTGTGGATTTTGGTGGTGTAGATTTAGTGAGACTATGTGATGAGTGTGGTGTGGTGCAAGTGTTTACCTTCTCCTCTTGACTGTCAAGTTCAGTCTTGGTTGGAGAGAGCTTTACCTCCAGTTTGGCTAGATAAGTGCATCTCTCACAGGTTGTAGTGTTGGGTGGTAGGAGGAGAGGGTTGTCTGTGTACATGAGGCAATTTCTACATTGCCCCAAGATGTCCAGATTCATCAGTTAGACAGGAGAGAACACTGGGAGCTGACCCTTGGACATGCCTGAATAAAAAACTATTTTCCTCTAGATAAGTGAGGAAAGTGAGTACAAGAGCTGTTTTTCTATAAGCAAGTGAGGAAAGTAAGTACCAAAACTGTTTTCCTCTAGGTAATGAGGAAGGTTGAGTGCTGTAGTAATTAGTAGGTTATTTAGTGCTTACATCAAGTTCTGAACAAGTGCTAATCACGAATAAGCAAATTCAAGTGCTAAAACTAAGAATCTGTATCTGGACTAAACTAGTTACAGGAAAGGGGGGAAACAAGTACAAATGCGGGCTTTTAAATCAGAAAGTTGAGAGAGATGGAAAAACTGCCCAAATGGCCAATAACTACAGTTTCTGGGCCAGAACCACTCCTTATTTGGTAGATAGGTTACCTAGTGCTTACCACTCCCACTGATAAGCTAGAAGGCTTCCCTCCAACACAGAAAGCTTGGGGGGTGGGCTCAGAAGCTTACATACAGTCCTGGATACAGCAAATCTAATCTGGACTACACTAGTTACAGGAAAGGTAGGAAACAGGCTTAGATTTTTTTTATATATATATATACAGAAAAGTAGCTAAGACAGCAGTAAAAACAATTCAAATGCAGTGCAAGCTAGCATACTTGAGTATGTAGTAATGTTAGACCAAGCAGTTTAAAAAATGCAATTAAATTAAAAATGACTAAAAACAAGTGCAGAAGGAGTGTATTAGGTAGAATGAAATAAAGAGATGGGACTGGGGGGAGTGTCCCAGATCAAATTTACAGTGGGGGCAGGCAACTGCAAAAGCCTCTAAATTTAAAGAAGAAGACAGGAATATGGAGAGTGGATAGGGGAAAACCAACACCTTCAGCAGAGATCTGAAAAACTATACAGTGAAGCAAAAATAACAGTGCACAACTGTGACGTCAGCCAGCAATGATATCAAATTATTCAAACAACAATTAACAGTACACAACTCTGAAGTGCCAGAAAAATATACTTAGCTCTGTATAGCTCCAGATAGTTTTAAGAGCACTCTGTCAGGACACAGGAAGGCTCCAGCAATGATATGCAGGCTGTTACTAAGAGGGTCTAATTTTATGCAAGTAATCCTTGAGATAGTCAGATAACACACAGGATGTAAAACCAGTTATACCAACTTAAGACATAGAGAAATAGGGGGAGGGGGAAAACACCTTCAGCAGAGATCTGAAAAACTATACAGTGAAGCAAAAATAACAGTACACAACTCTAAAGTCAGCCAGCGATGGTATAAAATTAGTCAAACAACAATTAACAGTACACAACTTTGAAGTGCCAGAAAAATATACTTAGCTCTGTATATCTCCAGATAGTTTGAAGAGCACTCTGTCGGGATACAGGAAGGCTCCAGCATTTTACACTGAGCTAATCGAAGGAAGGACACTCAGCAAACTCGGAGCTATAATATATAACATTAAGTATCCTGTTTTTTGTTTATTTTGTTCTTTATTTCTTTGTTATGTATAGCACTTTGTGTACTGTGTATTTTTTCTAGCTAGTTTCACTGTGTGTGAGGTATTAACTGGAAATTGTCCACTCTTATTAAGCATCTGTTGAGTTGTTTGTTTATGATAACTTGTTGCAGTTAAACTCTTTTTTCTAGTGGCTCCTTTAGCTGTTTAAAACTTTAATTTAAAGGCTCACTGCTGCTTTTCAGCTGTGAGTAACATTTCTGCAGTTTGTTCTAAGTAGTGGGGATATTTGTAGCATTTCCATATTCAGGCTTGTATTTGGGCCTAGTGTTTGTGGAGGCTGTGTGTCTGAGCACATAATTCAGGGACATCTTGTTTTAGCCAAAGCCATCAGGCATTTCAGTGAGAGAGAATTGTTTGAGGTCATTGGCTGACTGAGGTCTCCTGGACTACAGCTTAGACTAAGCACCTCATTGGTTCTTTTGAGATTTCTTTCTTAAAAGCTGTCTCAGGTTTCAACTTTCTGTTACCTAAGAAGCTCAGTTGTGAGTGTTCTGCCATTTTACACTGAGCTAATCGAAGGAAGGACACTCAGCAAACTCGGAGCTATAATATATAACATTAAGTATCCTGTTTTTTGTTTATTTTGTTCTTTATTTCTTTGTTATTTATAGCACTTTGTGTACTGTGTATTTTTTCTAGCTAGTTTCACTGTGTGTGAGGTATTAACTGGAAATTGTCCACTCTTATTAAGCATCTGTTGGGTTGTTTGTTTATGATAACTTGTTGCAGTTAAACTCTTTTTTCTAGTGGCTCCTTTAGCTGTTTAAAACTTTCATTTAAATGCTCACTGCTGCTTTTCAGCTGTGAGTAACATTTCTGCAGTTTGTTTCCCACCCTCCGTCCCTGTTGGTATAGTGTTTTTATAGTTGGTGGCTTTGCAGTTGCCCGCCCCTAGTGTAAATTTGATCTGGGACCCTCCCCCCAGTCTAGTGTCATTACCTCATTCTACCCAGTACAGGGAGAGCATTTGAGAAGGCCAATCAGCTTAGTTTCTGCTACTCCTTTCTCTCTTTCCACAAAAAAAAAATATATATATCTGCTTTTACTGTATTTGTGTTTTTTCCTACTTTATTTTGCTTTTGTGTCATCTTAAAAGTACTCAATTGTATTTATTACTGCTTGGTGTAACTCATTCTAAGCCTTTTAGTTTAAGCACCTGGGCTTCAGACCAGTTTTACATTAAGAAGGTTTGTGGTCTGCACTGTAGTGGCAGAACAGGTAGCTTACATCCTTCTAAGTTGGGAACTGCTGATTGAGGGCTCAGTGTCTGTTATTCTAAAAGTGTATTAATTCTGGTTTAAGCACTTGGGCTTGAGGCCAGTTATTTTACATTAAGAGGGTTCGTGTTCTGCACTCTTGTGGGAGGAGAGGCTGGACTCTGTCCTTCTGAGCTGGGAATTTCTGGTTAAAGGCTTATAGTGCCTGCATATTTGAACTGCTTCTTACTGAAATTGGTACACCTTGTTTGCTGTAGCATAGACTAGATCCAGGCCTGCTGAATCTAGCTTTGTTTATATAACTTGAGCACTAATCCAGGCATTCTTTAAAGTATTCAGTTGTATTTATTACTGCTTGGTAGTAACTTGATTAAAGTGTAGCTATCATTTCTAAGTCTTTTGGATTAAGCACTTGGGCTTCAGACCAGTTGTTTTACATTAGGAAGGTTTGTGGCCTGCACTGTGGTGGCAGGACAGGTAGCTTACATCCTTCTAAGTTGGGAACCACTGATTGAGGGCTCAGTGTCTGTTATTCTAAAAGTGTATTAGTTCTGGTTTAAGCACTTGGGCTTCAGGCCAGTTATTTTACATTAAGAAGGATTGCGGTCTGCACTCTTGTGGGAGGAGAGGCTGGACTCTGCCCTTCTGAGCTGGGAATTTCTGGTTATAGGCTTATAGTGCCTGCATATTCTAACTGTTTCTTACTGAAATTGGTACACCTTGTTTGCTGTAGCATAGACTAGATCCAGGCCTGCTGAATCTAGCTTTGTTTGTATGCTTGTTGTTTGTTTATTTCACTGAAACGCTAATTCCACCTAAAACGTGGCCTTTTAGCACTTCTGTGGATCCCTAGTGATATCTGCATTGCTTACTGTACTTATTTCCTTGTTTCACTTGAAAGAAAGTTACTGTTTGTCATTTTTGCATTTAAGTTACCTGTAACACATTGCATTTAAGTTACCTGGCACTTGCTCACTAAAGCAATTATATAAGTCAGCTCTAAAAAATTAAAAGCACTACACCCTCACAAACTCCCTTGAGTACCTTGTTCCCCATTGGCCCTTTTTTCAATTATAAAGGAATTCCCAATACTATTCTAGCATGTCCAAAGGTCAGTTGTCAATCTCCTCTCCGGTCCAGCTGGTGAATCTGGGAATATTGAGGCAATGTTACAACTGCCTCATGTACACAGACAACCCTCTCCTCCTCCCAACAAATTCCAACACATGTGAGAGATGCAACCATATACCCAAACTGGAGGCTAAGCTCTCTCAACTCAGTACTGGCGTAACCAGTCAGGAGGAGAAGGAAACCACACTCACTACAATTCCAGTCTCACATAGACCTACCACGACAACAAACCAAACACATAAACACACAAAAACATACTCGGAGGCTCTAAATAAAAATCTGCCTAAGCAGCAGAGACCTCCAAAGAAGACACCCAAGCAACCGCTACCCCAAAACCAAACACATGCAACACATAGCTCACAAAGCCAGTGTGCCGAACAGTCACAGCCCTTAAGGCTAAACAACACACCTGATACACTTGTAATAGGTGACTCTATCGTCAGGCACACTGACATCCCGCTCACCAGGCTGAACAAGGAGAAGGTCACAGTGAGCTGCCTGTTGGGCACTAGGATCCGCCACATAACACAAGCACTCAGGTCACTCCAAGGCAAGTACAAATATGACTCAGTCATTGTCCATGCTGGTGTGAATGACCTGAGATGTACCTCCCTGGACTACATGAAAAGAGACATAGAGGAGCTCTCTGAGCATGTAGCCCAGGCCGGTATGACCCTGACCTTGAGTAGCATCTTACCCTCACCAAGAATGATGCCACAATATGAAGACAAGATGATCAATTTCAACAATTGGCTTAAGTATTGGTGTCATTCAAAGGGGATCCAATGCCTGTCAGCCTGGGATGACATGCTTGACAAGCCACGATGCTTCACTAGGGACGGCTTGCACCTGTCACCCCTGGGCTTTCGGATATAGGCAAAGCCTCTTGCTACCCCCATAGTGCCTTTTTTAGGCAAGGCTCAAAAGACAAACCCACCTCCATAGGTATCACAAGGGATAAGAAACTAAGAGTAATGCTGCTCAACGCCAGAAGTCTAAACCTCAAGATGCATGCACTCAAAACTCTTCTTAGCATGGAGAACATCGATATCTGTGCAGTAACAGAAACCTGGTTCAAAGCTTCCGAGAACACCCCAGCACTACCAGGTTATACCTCATACCATGCTTTTCAGCCCCAAAACTTGGACCGAACCACAAAAGGAGGGGGAGTATCAATATTCATCAAAGATACCCACACCTCCAGGTTGGTGGCACAGCATGAAGCATCAGAGACTATCCATGTGCAACTAACAGTGGGTAAAACTGCCTTCCAGTTTATAGCCTGCTACAGACCACCCTCCCAAACACAGGAACCCCACTCGGCCTTCCTGAGAATACTGGAAAATATGAAGGTCTCTCCAAACACCATTATATTGGGCGACTTCAACTACCCAAACATAGACTGGGAGCATTACTCTAGCTCCAACACCCTAGCCCAAAGGTTCCTAGAATTTATAAACTCAAATGCTATGGAACAACTTGTTACCACTCCCACATGAGGGGAAAACATACTGGACCTGATCATCACCAACATGGGGACACTATGCTCCAGACCAGAAGTGTATCCCTCACTGGTAAGATCAGACCATAAACTAATCTCACTGGATATTCACACCACGACCCCACCCCCTGCCCAGAAAACCACAGTGAAAAACTTCTCTAAAGCAAATTTCACATGCCTCAAAACCGAGGCGGAATCCTTTAAAGCCCCCGGGCCTGTGGAAAATACGGCCCAGACCGCAGAATCCTTTATAAACGCATTCTATGAACACCTTCAGGAATGCATGGATCATGCAATCCCAAATAAAACCAAGACCCAATCCTCCAAAGGCAGACATCCTGTCTGGTGGACCCCAGCCATAAACAAACTATACAATAGAAGGAGGAAGCTACTACATGATAGAGCAAAATCCCAAAAAGGGAAGGCATCTCTGATCAGTATTAGCAAAAAACTACGGGCACTCATAAAATCGTCTAATGCCAACTTCGAGAGAAAAATTGCACAGGACACTAAGGATAATCACAAAGCTTTCTTTAGTTATGTTAGGAACCTGGGTGGGAATTCCCAGATATGCTCAGAATTAGTCCAAAATGACAAAAAATACACCGAGCCCACAGACATTGCCAACATCCTAGCTGACAGGTTCAGTGCTAACTCCCCCCCCCTCCCCACCAAAAGGGCAAATATCTATCCCAACAGAGTGCTGCCCCCGCCCTCTCCAAAGCAAAAAACACAGCATCAATGGGACCAGATGGTGTCCCGGGCTGCGTCCTACATGAACTCCAAGAAGAGCTAAACCCAAACAAAAAACTACTGTTCAATCTTAGCCTTACTACAGGATATGTACCCAAAGAGTGGCGTACAGCAACAGTGGTCCCTCTCCACAAAGGTGGTGCCTCAACGGATCCTGGAAACTATCGCCCCTTAAGACTGACTAGCTTGGTTTGCAAAGCTATGGAAAGGATCATCATGGACCTCATAAATAAAGATATTGGGGACCTACAGACACTGGATCCTACCCAGTTTGGCTTTGTTAAGGGCAGATCCTGCCTCTTAAACCTGGTCGATTTCTTTGAAACAGTCACCAAGGCCATTGACGAGGGGAAGGTGGTCCACACAGCCTACCTGGACCTCGCAAAAGCCTTCGATACAATACCCCACTCGGGCATTATAGATAAGCTCACCAGCTTAAATATAAACCCCTATGTCACTAGATGGGTTGCAAACTGGCTCAAGGACAGAACCCACATGATTAGAATTGCTGGAGCCATGTCAGACTCCAAACCAGTTACAAGTGGCGTCCCACAAGGCTCAGTCCTGGGACCTCTCTTGTTCGGTATATATTTCTCGGTGGTACAGGCCAACACTGAAGGACTGTGGCTGATCAAGTTCGCAGATGACTGCAAACTGGGCGTCATAATCAACTCTCCAGCCGACACAAGCATCCTCCAAAAGGGCCTCATAAAAACAGACAACTGGTGCCAGAGCCATGGCCTCAAGCTAAACGCCAAAAAGTGTATAGTCATCCCCTTTGGCAAAAACAAAGTGCCCACAAATTACCACATAGGTGGTAATCCATTAAGTACAGAAGAAGTCATTAGGGACATGGGGACCCAAGTTGATAGCAATCTCTCATTTGACAACCACGTGGCCAAAGTGGTTAGAAAAACATTTTATATAGCCCAACTAATCATGAAGGGATTCACATCTAGATCAGGGGAGGTCATTGTGCCTCTTTACTCATCCCTCATCAGGCCCATAATTGAGTACAATGCCCCTTTTGGGATGTACCTTACCAGACAACTGCAGCAACTGGAAATACCCCAAAAGTACCTCACCAAGAGGATCAATGGGCTCAAACAGATGCCATATGCTGCCCAGTTAAAGAAACTCCAGCTCTACTCAGTGGCATACCGCCTGCTCAGAGGCGATCTGTGCCTGACGTATAAAGCCATGTCCAACCCGGAATTAATGGACATGCTGCACCTCAGCAAATCCAAATCCCATCGAGCTACGCTCGAGACTTGAACCTCAGCACTGAAATAAATAGGACATGCTGGAGGGACAGATTCATAACCCAGAGGCTCCCTTCACTCTGGAATAAAATCCCAGTCCAGGTTAGGCAGAGTCCCACATTGACTCTCTTCAAGAGGAATCTTGATGAGTGGATGGGAGATCGTAGGTTTACCCCGGCTATCACTTCTGTGTCACTGTTAGACAGAGGCACAGTATACTAACCTCAAAAAAAGGCATAGCAAAATTAATTTAAAATGGGTGGCGAAAGCCAAGCACACTCTGGCTAGGCTTATAAATGCCCTAGGGCAGATAGCCTAGTATGAACCTATGAACCTATGAACCTATATGCAGGCTGTTACTAAGAGGGTCTAACTTTATGCAAGTAATCCTTGAGATAGTCACATAACACACAGGATGTAAAACCAGTTATACCAACTTATGACGCAGAGAAATAGGGGGATGGGGGAAAACACCTTCAGCAGAGATCTGAAAAACTATACAGTGAAGCAAAAATAACCGTGCACAACTCTGAAGTCAGGCAGCAATGATATAAAATTAGTCAAACAAAAATTAACAGTACACAACTCTGAAATGCCAGAAAAATATACTTAGCTCGGTATATCTCCAGATAGTTTGAAGAGCACTCTGTCAGGACACTGGATGGCTCCAGCAATGATATGCAGGCTGTTACTAAGAGGGTCTAATTTTATGCAAGTAATCCTTGAGATAGTCAGATAACACACAGGATGTAAAGCCAGTTATACCAACTTAAGACACAGAGAAATGGGGGAGGGGGGAAACATCTTCAGCAGAGATCTGAAAAACTATGCAGTGAAGCAAAAATAACAGTGCGCAACTCTGAAGTCAGCCAGCAATTATATGAAATTAATCAAACAACAATTAACAGTACACAACTCTGAAGTGCCAGAAAAATATACTTAGCTCTGTATATCTCCAGATAGAGCACTCAGGCTCCAGCAATGATATATATATATATATATATATATATATATATATATATATATATATATATATATATATACATACACACAAATGCACAGGAGCTCTCATTTCCTTAATGCTCTAGCTCTGAGCAATGGTTTCAAGGGAACTTTGTCATTAGGTCCTTTACCTGAGTCTGCTCTTAGCCTGACTATCCATTTGGTCTCATTCACCTCAGTCCTATTCTTGATGTCCCCATCCTGTCAACTATCCTGGTTCTATCTATAATTATGAATCTGAAATTATACGTGTATTGTGTGCTCATTACATGTTTGGCCAGTACATTGGTTGTTATTTGATGTTGAATATCATATATATGTTCTCTTATTCTATTCTTGAAACTTCTATGTGTTTTTCCTACATAAAATCCTCTGCATACCTGGCAATATGCCTTGTATACAATATGATCCAGATTATAAAAGAGAAACTTCTGAAGTAAAGCCTAACAGTATGCTGGCTAAAAGTTTTAATAGGAAGCTTACATTGTGCACAAGAAAATGTTTTAAGATATTGAAAACTGAAAAGCATACACACCTGACAAAAGTACCATTTACACCATGCATAATTCATGAGTTTACCTTGCAGGAATGTACAAGCACAGTAGAAGTCTAGAGTATCATATGCAATGTTTCCATCTAGGGAAAGAAAGATTACTGTGAACACTGCAGACGTAAGTACCATTTGTGCCATACATAATTAATGGGGTTCATCAGCATACAATGTTTCTGGATGTAAGTACCATTTGTGCCATACATAAATAATGGGGTTCATCAGCATACAATGTTTCTGGATGTAAGTGCTATTTGTGCCATACATAATTAATGGGGTTCATCAGCATACAATGTTTCTGAATTACACTGGCATACCACATATATGCATGATGAGATTTTGGTACAGTAGCCAATAGTTTGAAAAAATATTTAGAGTGCGCTATATTGCCAAATATTAGCTAATATCTGCATGGGTGTATAGGATATTTTGGACATCCACCAATAGGCTGATACCAAAAAACATTGTGCAACACTGAAACTATTTTAGATCATTTCTTTGCTACCTGGGTACTAAGTGGTACCCCAGTACGTGACTTTTTCAAAGCATGTTCAACGTTCACCAAGAGCAAGGAATGTCAAAGAGATGACTGAGATGCATCCAGGTGTGTAACTGGATGGATGAGGAGGCACTGCAGCTGCTGCATATCTATATCAGACATGAGTTAAGGATGCAAGCCAACAGGAGTTTTGTAACAATCGATTTCTGGAACTGGATCATCAGACAACTTTGCAGACAGAAAGAAATGTACTGCGCAGGTGTGCTGGTTTGCCACTGTCACAATGATCTTCAGTAGAAGAAGCTAGACGAATTATATAATTGGACTGTCCAGGTCTGAATAAATCTAGCAGAGGCCTACAGTAAGTGAGATATTCCACTCCTTAACACCTTCCTCCTATAGCTACCAAATCAAACACAGTGATTGTCAGTTGTACAACTTTATCACTCTAGCATGTTGTTCACTTATGTAAAATTAAGGACCAATAGTTTCATATAACTGAGCTCAAACTTAACAGTTGCTAAACATGTGGATGAATACAATATTTATGCCTAAATTTATGAGGCATTACTGAAATAAAAGTTGACTGTATACAAGACTGAGTACACCTTGTATCTTTAAAACATATATATAGGAAGACAGCAACTAACTGATATTTCTGCCAGAATCCATTGTATTTCTTCTTATGTCAGCACATAAACTTATTACATTCAAAGTATACTGAAAAAGTAAGCTGACAAAATATGTGTATGTGAGAGGTTTTAAACATGACAAAATGCAATGATAGCATCACAGGAACATCATCAGACCTGAACACTTAGTTGTGGGTTTGCTGCTGACTTACAAAGTCAATTTTCATTCACATTATAGTTAGTATTACAGTTTATCATTTACTCCTGCAATATAGTATTAAGCCATGAAAATTTCAGCATACTGCAGGTATCCATATAATATCTAAGGTAGTATGCACCTTTTACCCATTAATTACAATAAACAAAGATATGTAGATTTTTTTCAAACGTCTTTACACTGCCCTAGCTATGTACAAATAAGTGCATAATTACTAAGTTAAATATGTATTATACACATATTTTACATATATATATATATATATATATATATATATATACACACACACACACACACACACACACACACACACACACACACACAAACACACACATATTTGAGTGTGTGTATATCTATATCTGTACCTATATCTATGTCTAAATCTATACAAACATATATATAAATCCTCATTAGCATGTGTATCTGTAATTTTTGGCTAGTATGACCCTTAATCTTTGTGAGACTATTATAAATATCAGGTAGCACACACAGCATTAACAATAATTAGTTTGTATGAGAGGGTTAAGCAAAAAAGTTGCAAAAATGTCTCAGCAGGGAATCCCTTTGATCTTGATGCTTCTAAATATTAAAATGATGAGTTCAGTCCCTAATTATGCTGTTACTTTACAGTTATATCACAAGAAATATAACTTTATAGCCTGTCCCATTGAAGTAGGCTACAAATAATTATTCATTATGTCTACCTTTGGAAATGGGAGCGTGCATCTAAAAGAATGATCATATCTCTTTTTCCACTTTCCTACTCAGTGTAAAGGATGCCAAATTTCAGGTGTAACTCAACCAGAAAAGCATATGGCCTTTAAGCTAAGTAATAATATATCCCTGGGTTTAATACTCACATCTACTGTTATTTTAAACTTACATTGCAGTTACTTCAGCTTTGTGTATAATTATTTGTAATAATGTGTACAATATCAGTTAAACAGGTGAAATATTTTGAAGATGAGAACAGTAATAATTATTTTTGCTCATGGCCACCTTCTATGGGGTTTCCACCTAAGAATAAGCATCCTGCCATAATACATAAAATTCCATATTACCTGTGTAGTGAAGTGAGAACTCTATGTCACATGTCTTATAGTATACATGTAATGCAAAAAGGAAAATATATCTAGTTTCTTATATATTTATATATGCATATGCATATATTTCTGTTATCTAACAATCAAGGAAGTATAACACTGTGGACTATGGAAAGTAGATATCTCGAACAGCGGATATGCAGTGTGTGTATATGTGTCAATATCTGTATGTATATATAGAAATATGTATGTTACATGAAAATCAAGAAAATAGTACATAACATTGCATTATATATATACATGATCAAAAACACAAGCACACACAAACACACACACATACACACACCCGCGCGCACATGTGTGGGGATATCTATAATCAGACAACATAACCTAGTATCAAAGAAATGTAGTTTTCCAGCCTAATGGGTAGTGTACACTTTCCTTAAGAAAGAACAAAGTAAAAAAAATGAACAGTAGTTGTACAGGAATAATATATGCACATGAATTACTAAAATAGACTATCATAACTTTTAATGTAAGATCCATGTCGAAGATCACTTTGAATTCTTATTAAAAATAATAAAACAAGATTTAAGCTAGTATCAGTTGTTTAAATTATGGTTTATTAAGTCAAAAAAACAAGAGATGAGAGTTTTTACCCTTGTCAGAACTTCATCAGCCCTAAGTTATAATGTAAGTATCAGATAATATATACTTTTCTACTTTCCATATAAAAACCCTTGTAAAATAGAATGAAGGCACTAATCCAAGAGCTCTTAAACCAGATCTCATTCAGTGAAAGAATGTGAATGCAAAGGTAAAGAAAAAAGAACTTGAAAGGCAGATTTGTCTTAAAGCTTATTGGAAGCCAGGACTCAAATGGACATTCCCCATTAAGAGCATTCTCAAGTTAAAGAAACTAGACCATAGTAACTTTTTACTAAAATACAATACTAGTTTTTTTTTGTTAACTATAGCTATAGTATTTCATGTCTGTGCACGAATATGATTTAAATTTTTTAACTGTGGAACTAGATGTCTAATTATACATTTTGTTATTCATATATAATTTAGGTTATTAGACTTTTGATTTTTACTTTTACTTACTGCAACTCTTTTACTTATATTTGGAATTTGAAGATAAATTTAATGCCAATTTGAACATTTCATATTCTAATGTGTCTGATTAGTAGTAGAGACTACCACTTTAGTACATGCTAACATAGCAACATCTGAGGAAGCCCTTCACTTCATTAACAGAAATGGGTGAATGTTCTTTAAAATATTTTTTGGTGAGCGCAAGTTGAGTCACATGAATTTACTTAATACAACTACCTATTTGTATTACTATAATCATATAACCCTTTTTATGGAGATATTTGTGTATGTATGTACGTACGTGTGTATGTATGTATGTATATATATATATATATATATATATATATATATATATATATATATATATGTGTGTGTGTGTGTGTGTGTGTGTGTGTGTGTGTGTGTGTGTGTGTCTGTTATATATGTACATATATGTATATATGTACATATATATATATATATATATATATATATATATATATATGCATATATATATATATATATATATATATATATATATATATATATATATATACATATGTGTCTAGTTCTGTTCAAGGAAAACACGTTTTTTTTGAAAAACAGAAGCATGAACCCATTTTGGCAAAAGTGCACTTAACCGAAAGTGCACTTTCATGAAGGACACTTTCATGAACACAGGTTCAGAGAACCGGACATAAAGAAAAACATAAACACTGCACCATCAAAGCACAGTACAGTGGGGATAAGGAAATATACCCATTTCCCCACTGTAGTGTGATCTCAGAGTTAGTATATATATGTAGTGGGGGTGAGGCATGTTTGCAGTATTTTTTTTATGTCCAGTTCGGTGAACTGGTGTTAATGAAAGTGCACTTTTGGTTAAGTGCATTTTCACTGAAATGGGTTTGTATTTCTGTTTTTGAAAAAATGTGTGTTTGTTCAACAGAAGTAGACATATATATATATATATATATATATATATATATATATATATATATATATAAATATATATATATATGTATACATATACATACACACATCAGTCTATTGTGTATGACTGAATGGTGCTAATGTTGAATGTAAAACAAAGACAAAATAAGTTTAATTATATACAATAGTAAAAAAAAATGAAAACAATATTGAGACAGGAAAACTATTCTCTCTCCTGATATTAAAACTAAAACACCTGTTATACTAGCCTCAAATTTGTCTGAACAGTAGCAGTGTTATGGGAAGGTTTTAATGATGTTAGGCTGTAGAGCTAGGATTGGCGGAGGGACAGCATTAGGGTAAGGGATAACATCCAATACTGAAGTTGTGCAGGGGAGGGCTAACCCTAACCTTATTGCTGCTTTTTCCTTCAACCCTAACCCTACACTTTAATGTCATTAAAACCTTCCTATAACACTACCATTACAAAAGACAGACGGGCATACAAACTATCACAAGCACACACACACACACACAACACTACATCTAGCCCCAAACCTAACCCTAACCGTTACCCTAAAATACACAAACACACACCACGCATCCTTCAGTCATCTACCTTAGACCCTAACTCTAACTCACATGCATACACACACACACACATACACACACACACACACACACACACACACACACACACACACACACACACACACACACACGTACACACACACACACCCCCCAACCCCACTTACGTGTATCAACATTCCATACTATCGACATATCCACCACTGCATTTGTTTTTTATATATATATATATATATATATATATATATATATATATATATATATATATATATATATATATATGTATGGGTCTACTACAGTAAACCAACAGCTCACAACAGTGACAACGAGATCACTGACACCACAAGAATGAAAGTGCAAAAACATGAAAGTTCACATGCCCGACAAAGCGCAATCCCAACAGTTAACAAAACAAAAAAATTTCACTGTTACAAAAAACACACAGACAAACACAAGCACACCAAAAACTTTATAAACCTACACTAAATCTTACATACGAAGAAAAACACCAAGGCAACACAATAAACACAGTTAGTAAGACGAAACACATCTTCGTAATGTGAAAAGCAACTCAGGTGCAACTCGACTCGAACAGGCAATAATAACTTTTTATTAACTACAAAATGTAGTACATAAAATAACGGTTAAGCGCTTTCATCTGACTAAGCAGACTTCATCAGAACAAATAACAGTAACTTAAAACTCAATTATATAAACTTTTTGGCGCCAAAAAATGCAATATAAAAATTTAAAAAGACAGTGCTTAACTCTTTAACGTGCAATGTGTAAAGAGTTAAGCACTGTCTTTTTAAAATTTTTAAATTTTAAAAAGTTATTATTGCCTGTTCGAGTCGAGTTGCACCTGAGTTGCTTTTCACATTACGAAGATGTGTTTCATCTTACTAACTGTGTTTATAAACCTTACATACACAACTATCTATGCACTCACCTTAACCCAAACCCTAACCCTAAGGTCCATCAATATCCACACTTAACTTAACAACACCCTAACCCTAAAGTCCGTCACTATCGCACACTTACTTTACCTACACCCTAACCCTAAAGTCTGTCACTATCGCACACTTACACAGTCACGCTGAAATGCAAGCACACATGTTTCGCATGCCGGTGTTTTCGGCATCGGGATTTCAACATGTCGGGTATTTCCTTTGTCGGTCTTCTGGTGTCAGTCATCTCGTTGTTTTGGCTTGTCGGTCTTCTCAGGTAGACCCATATATATAAATATATATATATATATATATATATATATATATATATATATATATATATATATATATATATATATATATATATATATATATATCTATATATATATATATATATATCTATATATATATATATATATATATATATATATATATATATATATATATATATATATAGGTCTACTGTACATGGTCGACATTTCAGAATGTTGAAGACCATATGATCAACATTCGAAATGTCAACCATGTAATAAAAAAAAAAAAGCACAATAACTTACCTTCAGACTAATAGCAGGGGGACTATGCCCCCTGCACCGCCCCCACACCCCTCGTAACTTAAATATACCAACTCCAAGATCATACTACTGTGTGGAAGATGAAAATCTTTCCATTCCACACTGTATAGAGATGCCAGTTCTGCATGGTCGACATTTCAAATGTCATACATATTGTCTCGGCCATATGGTCTTCGACATTCTGAAATGTCGACCATGTGAAGGGGACCTATATATATATATATATATATATATATATATATATATATATGTGTGTGTGTGTGTGTGTGTGTGTGTGTGTGTGTGTGTGTGTGTGTGTGTGTGTACAAATACAGATTAAATGATTGCATGTATTTTTTTTTTTTTGGTTTGACAAGACTCTGTCCTTATGTATGGCCCACCTTTTCCCTCCCCTATATTCATGCGCATATATATTTTTTAGACTTGTATTTTCTTTTAGTTTGTCTTACTTCTAACCCTGGGGGCAATTTGCTCTTCAGATACTTCTCTGACTCATACAAAGTTGCTAAGTCCTAATTTCACCTCTGCCCTTAGCAGCAGAGTCCTTCTATGGGTTCTGATAACTATCAGGCTACTCTCTTCTCCTCCTCTGTCCCCATCACAGCATTTCACACTGAGTTTAGATCCACTGCCATCTGTTTGATTATACAGTATAGTAATATAACAAAAATGCAGGACTAGCTGCTTACATTATTATTGGACATGTAAGCATAATAATAATCAGACAGTTGCACAGTGACCTTGTTCTTACTTAGATAAGGAGTAAACAGAACTAATCACAATAAAAATGCAAACTATGCATTGAATGAGATCTGCTTAACTGCCTTTGGATTAATGCCTTCATTCTAATTCACATGGATTTTTATATGGAAAATAGAAAAGTATATAAAGTATATATTACTTGTTACTTATAATTTCCATCTAATGATTCTCTAACAAGGGCAAAAGCTCTTATCCCTTTTTTTTCTATGTGTTTTTTTACTTAATAAACAATGATTAAAACAAAGACTACCAGCTTGAATCCTGTTTTCTTATTCTTAATAAGAATGCAAGTTAATGTTTGACATGGATCTCACATTAGAAGTTATAACAGTCTATATTAGCAATTTGTATACTAATATTGCTCCTGCTCAACTAGTTTCCTTTCTTTTTTTAATTTGTTTAATATATGTATATATACATATATATATATATATATATATATATATATATATATATATATATATATATATATATATGTACATATATATATATATATATATATATATATATATATATATATATATATATATATATATATATATATAGACTCTATGCTCCAGACCACAAGTGTATCCCTCACTGGTAAGATCAGACCATAAACTAATCTCACTGGATATTCACATCCAGACCCCAACCCCTGCCCAGAAAACCACAGTGAAAAACTTCTCTAAAGCAAATTTCACACTCCTCAAAACCGAGGTGGAATCCTTCAAAGCCCCCGGGCATGTGGAAAATACGGCCAAGACCGCAGAATCCTTTATAAATGCATTCTATGAACACCTTCAGGAATGCATGGATCATGCGATCCCAAATAAAACCAAGACCCAACCCTCCAAAGGCAGACGTCCTGTCTAGTGGACCCCAGCCATAAACAAACTATACAATAGAAGGAGGAAGCTAATAAATGATAGAGCAAAATCCCAAAATGGGAAGGCATCACTGATCAGTATTAGCAAAAAACTACGGGCCCTCATAAAATTGTCTAAGGCCAGCTTCGAGAGAAAAATTGCACAGGACACTAAGGATAATCACAAGGCTTTCTTTAGTTATGTTAGGAACCTGGGTGTAATTCCCAGATATGCTCAGAATTAGTCCAAAATGACATAAAATACACTGAACCCACAGACATTGCCAACATCCTAGCTGACAGGTTCAGCAAACCCCCATCCCACCAAAGGGCAAATATCTATCCCAGCAGAGTGCTGCCCCCCTGACATCTCAGATGCTCAGGTAAGAGCCGCCCTCTCCAAAGCAAAAAACACAGCATCAATGGGACCAGATGGTGTCCCGGGCTGCGTCCTACATGAACTCAAAGAAGAGCTAAACCCAAACATAAAACTACTGTTCAATCTCAGCCTTACTACAGGAAATGTGCCCAAAGAGTGGCGTACAGCAACAGTGGTCCCTCTCCATAAAGGTGGTGCCTCAACGGATCCTGGAAACTATTGCCCCATAAGCCTGACTAGCTTAGTCTGCAAAGCTATGGAAAGGATCATCATGGACCTCATAAATAAAGATATTGGTGACCTACAGACACTGGATCCTACCCAGTTCAGCTTTGTTAAGGGCAGATCCTGCCTCTTAAACCTGGTTGATTTCTTTGAAACAGTCACCAAGGCCATTGACGAGGGGAAGGTGGTCCACACAGCCTACCTGGACCTCGCAAAAGCCTTCGATACAATACCCCACTAGGGCATTATAGATAAGCTCATCAGCTTAAATATAAACCCCTATGTCACTAGATGGATTGCAAACTGACTCAAGGACAGAACCCACATGGTTAGAATTGCTGGAGCCATGTCAGACTCCAAACCAGTTACAAGTGGTGTCCCACAAGGCTCAGTCCTGGGACCTCTCTTGTTAGGTATATATTTCTCGGAGGTACAGGCCAACACGGAAGGACTGTGGCTGACCAAGTTCGCAGATGACTGCAAACTGGGTGCCATATTCGATTCTCCAGCCGACACAAGCATCCTCCAAAAGGGCCTCATAGAAACAGACAACTGGTGCCAGAGCCATGGCCTCAAGCTAAATGCCAAAAAGTGTATAGTCATCCCCTTTGGCAAAAACAAAGTGCCCACAAATTACCACATAGGTGGTAATCCATTAAGTACAGAAGAAGTAATTAGGGACCTGGGGACCCAAGTTGATAGCAATCTCTCATTTGACAACCACGTGGCCAAAGTGGTTAGAAAAACATTTTATATAGCCCACCTAATCATGAAGGGATTCACATCTAGATCAGGGGAGGTCATTGTGCCTCTTTACTCATCCCTCATCAGGCCCATAATTGAGTACAATGCCCCTTTTGGGATGTACCTTACCAGACACCTGCAGCAACTGGAAATACCCCAAAAGTACCTCACCAAGAGGATCAACGGGCTCAAACAGATGCTATATGCTGCCCGGTTAAAGAAACTCCAGCTCTACTCAGTGGCATACCGCCTGTTCAGAGGCGATCTGTGCCTGACGTATAAAGCCATGTCCAACCTGGAATTAATGGGCATGCTGCACCTCAGAAAATCCAAATTCCATCGAGCTACGCGCTCAAGAGACTTGAACCTCAGCACTGAAATAAATAGGACATGCTGGAGGGACAGATTCATAACCCAGAGGCTCCCTTCACTCTGGAATAAAATCCCAGTCCAGGTTAGGCAGAGTCCCTCATTGACTCTCTTCAAGAGGAATCTTGATGAGTGGATGGGAGATCATAGGTTTACCCCGGGTATCACTTCTGTGCCACTGTTAGACAGAGGCACAGTATACTAACCTCGAAAAAGGGCATAGCAAAATAAATTTAAAATGGGTGGCGAAAGCAAAACACATTCTGGCTAGGCTTATAAATGCCCTAGAGCAGATAGCCTAGTATGAACCTATGAATCTATGAACCTATATATATATATATATATATATATATATATATATATATATATATATATATATATATATATATGTATACAGGGTTTCACTTCAGAAGCCTGAATGATCACAAGCCTGAATTGCATAAGCTGGAAGACCAAAAGCCTGAAATGTCATAAGCCTGAAAACTCAAAAGCCTGAATCCCATAAGACTGAAAATATACAGAACACAAAAAATGACACACACAACACATACAAGACAAAGGATAGCATTGTTCACCAAGTATGGGCAGGGAGGAAAGCCCCCCTCCACCCCCATGTGGGTGGCTGTGCCCCCCACATCCCCGGCTAACTAAATATGTCAATTCCGAGATTGCACTTTAGTGTAGTGATATATAAATACGTAGCAGGGATGTGGGGAGTGCAGCCCCCCACATGGGGGGGTGCAGGGGGGCTTGCCCCTTCTTATATTTGGTGGAATATAATCTGTTTTGTGTTGTCTTCAATCAGTATATGTATCCTTCTGAAGTGAATCTGTAGATATATATATATATTTATTTATATATATATATATATATATATATATATATATATATATATATATATATGAATACATATAGAGAGAAAGGCAGATATCTATATCTAATCTATATCTACATATATCTATATGTATGTATATATATATATATATATATATATATATATATATATATATATATATATATATATATATATCTATATACAGATATGTAGATAGATATATTGACATATAGATATATAGATAGCTATATGGGTCTGTGCCATCTGATTTTCAAGTGTTCCAACCCATTTGATTGAAAACTTATTTGACAGAAAAATATACAAGTCTGTAAAAAGTATATGATGGTGTAATGTTTCATCATAGGACTTATTAGGGAAGTGAGTCTAACAATAAACTGGACAATACCTTGCTCCAATATAAACAGCTCAGCAACTGTGCAAAATGACTAGTCACCAAAGACAAAAAATCCTACTATATCAAACTTCAGTCCAATAACAATAAAAACCCCCCAAAAATTCTGGAACTCAGTAAACTTACTCCTCAATCCAGGCTCCAAGCATAATCCCTGCCCTGACCCAAGTAAATCTGATCTCGAACTAGGCTCTGAATTTAACTCATTTTTCATAGACACTATTACTACCCTCACGAAGACATTTCCCAATAATAACCCAACTGCTCTACACTCTCCCCCTTCTAACTCACCTCATCTGTTTGAACTCAAACCCATCTCCACTAACTTTATAAAAAACTTTCCTCCAAACTTAAACCTTGCACTAAAGTTCCCGACAATATTCCCTATTCCTTCCTAAAATGTGCTGCTGATGGTATTGCACTCCCAATCAGCATCATTATCAGCGGATCCATGAAAGAATCATATGTCCCCAAACTCTGACACTCAACTTATATTCTTCCTCTTCATAAAGGAGGCAAAAATACCAGCATCTCAAACTTTCACCCCATTGCTTTGCTCTCACCAATCTACAAAATCCTAGAAAAATGCATCCACCTCCAACTTCTGCCTTTCCTGACCCAAAACAATCTTCTCACTCCTACCCAGTATGTCTTCCATCCAGGCCATAGCATAATAACCGCTCTACTCTTTTTCCTAGAAACTGTCAATCAAGCCCAAGATTCAGGCCACTTAGTTTCTACTGTTTTACGCGATCTGTCTAAAGCCTTTGATACTGTTTCCCACATGCACCTTCTCTGTCATCTCTCAAACCTTAATCTCTCACATAATGCTTTATCCTGGTTCTCCAGCTATCTATCAGACAGATCACAGGCAGTCAAATGGAAGAACTCCATCTCTTCCTTCCTACCTTCCCCAACTGGCCTACCACAGGGATCTATCCTTGGGCTAATGCTTTTTAACATCTTCATCAATAACTTTCACATTGCTATTCCTGATGCTAAAATCATTCAATACGTAGACGATTAAATCTTAGTCAGCTCTGCCGCAAATCTCTCTGAATTGCTGACTAAAACCCAAACTGCCTTCTCAACAACTGAAAACTGGATGCGCCAAAACCACCTCTCTCTCAATGCAAATAAATCAAAGACTCTACTATTCCCTCCAACAAAGACCATCTCCTACAATTAAAAACAACTTCAAAGTCTATAGTCAAACCAACTCACCTATAGAAGTAGTCCCCTCTGCCAAACTACTTGGCATTACTGTAGATGAACACCTCAAGTTTCATATTCATATTCAACAAAATATTAAGAAAAAACACCAAAAGGTAGGTATGCTGTATAGGAATAATCACTTTCTCTGCAACTCTACCAGGCAAACTCTGGCCTCGACTTATCTTCTTCCTTCCTTATTATATGGAGCCCCTATCCTAATCAACCTGTCCTCCTTTATCACCTCTAAACTAGAAAACTGATACAACAAAATCACTAAATTTGCCTCTAAATCTAAAAATACTACCCATCACTGCCTAACCCTACAGTCCCTGAATTGGCTTGAACTCCCAAACTACCTAGACTATCTCCAACTCACTATTGCACACAGACTCATATTTCACACAACAGAATGTCCCGCTCTAACTAACATCCTTCCCCCTTATACACCTAACAGAGCTCTCAGATCTGAAAATCAGAACTTAATTACTATCCATAAACCTAAACGTCCTGCTGGCCAACTTCTCCTATCTTTCTCACTAAGCAAAAAAATGGAATTCCCTTCCCTCCACAATAAGAACCATACCAAACTCAGAAAACTTCAAAACCCAACTATTCAAACACCTGTCCACTAAATGGAAATGTACCTGCCTTCACCCAACCTAATCCAAGGGGGTTCTCGCTCTGTTTCCCAAGCTCTACAGCTCTCATAGTTATCTTCCAATGAGCCTATCTAACCTCTCAACAATTTCTATAGCTTCTCTCTAAGCTCTCACCTCCTACAGCTACCCTCACACAGCCCAACCTTGTTAGTATTGTAAATAGCATTCTACTGTTGATGTGCGTATGTAAAGCATATTTACATTTTCTTAAAAGATTTGTATGTAAACTGTTTCCACACCTAACCCATATCTGTTTTCCTCAAATGAAACTGTGTGATCCTTACCTTCAAGCTTAATGAATTTAACTATACATTGCATGATATTGAATGCATTTATGAGTAACTATTCTACATAAGATCTTTAATATTAACTATCATCTGTATCTAAATTGTATAATGCATATTGGAGCTTTTCTCCCCGGGCCTCCACTGAAAATGGGTCAATTCAGCCCAGTGGACTTCCCGGTAATCAAATTGCAAATAAATAAATACACGGAGTATGTGTGTATTACAATGGTCATTGTCTTCTATGGGCTAGGCTTGTAAAAGGCACCAGGGCCATTAGCCTAGTACACACCTATAAACCTATGTTGTACCCCTAGATTTGTAAATATCTGTGTCTGTGTTCCAGCACTGATTCACTTTGTGTGGTGTTTTTCTTTGTCTTCTCCACCGTTTTTCAACCATGGAGTTATAACTTATAAGTAAAATGACAGGGAGCTGGGCACCATGCAAAAATATATTTTATGATACATTTGTTAAGGAGAAGGTTTTCTAGCAAACAAGCTTTCAGATAAATGAGTTTTCAGTCAAATGGATTCAGCCATTTCAGATTCAATCAAATGGGCACTGAATCAAATGTTTCATATCTATCTATCTATCTATCTATCTATCTATCTATCTATCTATCTATCTATCTATCTATCTGTCTGTCTATCTATCTATCTATCTGTCTATCTATCCATATATGGGTTTATATATATTTTTTAATAACAACTCAGTTTATTTAATCTCAGCTTATTGAAACTCAATTTATCTAAACCTGGAAAACTCAAAAAAAGAAAATAAAAACAGAACAAATGTTTTTGTGCAGTCTAAAATGATTGTTGATCACTGGCACAAGTTTTCTTAAAGATGTATAAGTAGTACTGTATTTTGCTTTATTGTGTGAACCAGGTTGCACTTCTAGTGTTTTTCTCTTTCTTTAACCATAGTACAACTGAATTGTTACATATACACTGGGGGGGGGGGGGTCTGTCTTATTTTTTATTTTCTCTTGGGGATTTGTTGCTTTAGACAGGCTGAGTTTGAGTAAGTTAGGATTCAATAACTTTGCTTTCAGTAAGCTGAATTTCTGTAAATATATATATATATATATATATATATATATATATATATATACACACACACACACACATATAGACAGATATATGGTTTTCATACAGGCTTTTGAAATATGTGTGAGATTGCAGTCAGTGTGGACTGAGTTATTTTGACATTCCTCTACTGCAGTGCAGTCTCAATGTGGGTATATATAACTAGCAAGAGTGTACAGAGAGGGGTCACAGCCCCCTCATGGAAGGTACATGGGAGGCTTGCCCCCTGCAAAGAAAAAGTATACTGGCACTTTCTTGATTGTCTCAAGGCTTGGCTTTTGCCTTGCTGGTATAAAATATTGCCTTTTTCTAAATTCCTGCATATCATTGGTAGAATCTCCGTGTGTTCTGACTGAGAGTGATTCTCAAAAAATCTGGAAATATAGAGCCGATAAGTATATTTTTGGCACTCTAACTGTTCAGAGCTCTGCACTGTTTTAATTTTTGCTTGACTGAATTATTTATATATTTTCTGGCAGAATTTTGTGTTCTGATCTGTGCTGAAACTTTTTTTCTCCCACCCTCCTAGACTGTTGCTTTGTGTTCTTAAAGTTGGTGGCTTTTGCAGTTGCCCGCCCCTGCTGTAAATTTGATCTGGGACACTCCTCCCAGTAACATCTCTTTAGGTTATTGTACCTAATACAGAGATCATTTGGGAAGGCCAAACCCCTTAGTCCCTTAGCCTTGACTTATCTTCTGTTCCTACTCTCTCCCTTTTTTACTTTATAAATAAAACAAAAACACTTTATTCACCTGGTTATATTTTTCTGATTTGTGTTTCTTCCTACTACTCTGTTACTTCATCTTGCTTTGCTTTTTCCTGCTTCTTGCTGCCTGCTCTCTAAAGTGTTCAATTGCATCTTTTCTGTTGCATTTATTACGGCATGTTTATAACCTGTAACCTGTAAATTGTTAGGTGTTATTCTTGAGTGTTATTCTATGTTCTTAGTTTTTGGTTTAAGCACTTGGGCTTTAGGTCACCCCTTAGCTATCCCTGGCGTTTCTCCCTCAGATTCTGACAAATATGGATGGACAATTTCCAACAGTTTGCCCTGCCAGTCTGGTTGATATTGGCATCCTGAGACAGTGTAGCATCTGCCTCATGTACACAGACAAACATCAACTACTACCACCTAGGAACACAACTTGTGTGAGATGCAATTACATTAGAAACCTAGAGTTCAAGCTCTCTCCTCCTCAAGCCAGTATAGCTGGCACTGAAAAGGTTGTCAACACAATCACTACACCTCAAACACCACCCACACCTATACAACACACACCCACATATGCAGAGGTCCTCCAAATTAACATACCCGAACAAAGGAGACCTCCAACACAAAAACACAAGGGATCTCCACAGCCCTCCACACCACAAACCATGCATAGTCCACACACCTCTGCCTCACAGCCAGTATAGCTTCACCATAAACCCAACATATTATTCATAGGAGACTCCACTGTGAGGCACACAGATGTGCCTCTCACCAGGATGGATAAGGAAAAAGTTACGGTTAGTTGTCTGTCAGGTGCCAGAATCTGCCACATCACATATGCACTCAAGTCTCTCAACAACAGGTACTGTTATAACTCTGTCATAGTTCATGTTGGCATGAAATACTTCAGATGTACCTCTCCGGACTATATGAAGAAAGACATGATTGAGCTCACTGATTATGTGTTCCCATGCAGGTATGTCCCTATTCTTAAGCAGCATTATGCCGTCACCTAGAATGATGCCTCAATACAAACAGAAAATGATTGACTTTAACAATTGCCTTAGTTTCTGGTGTCATTCCAGGGGGATCCAGTACCTGACAGCCTGGGAAGATATGATTGACAGACCACTGTGCTTTGCCAGAGATAGCTTGCATCTGTCTCACCTGGGCTTCAGGCTTCTGGCAAAGGCTATTGCCTCCCTTATGGTGTCTTTTTTAGTTAAAGTGATTAGGTTAAAACTACCAACATAAAAATTTCAACAAAACACAAATTAAAGGTCATGCTGCTAAATGGTAAGAGTCTAAACCTGAAACTGCACTCATTGCAAGCATTCCTAACCCTGGAAAATGCTGATATCTGTGCAGTCACAGAAACTGGGATCAAAGCTGCAGAGAGCACCCCAGCCTTACCTGGTTACTCATCCTATCATACATTCAGACCCTGAACTGTGGGTAGTAAAGCCAAAGGAGGTGGAGTTTCAATATACATTAAAGGCATACACACCTCTAGGCTGGTCAAACAGTATGATGCACAGGAGACACTCCAGGTGCAGTTAACCATTGACAAAACCCCTATTCAAATCATAGCTAGCTACCGGCCCCCAAATCTGACTCAAGATGCCAAATCCACCTATTTGGACTTGTTTGAATATATCAAGATTCAACCCTCTACCCTGATCCTGAGAGACTTTAACTTCCCAAGCATAGATTGGAAGAACTACTCATGCCAGAACACAAATGCTCAGATATTCCTTGATTTTGTCAATGCAAATGCCTTGGAACAGCTAGTCAATACCCCACAAGAGGTGATAATATCTTGGACTTGGTATTAATCAACATGTGTAACCACTGTAGCATCCCTATAGTATCATCCTCCCTGGTAAGATCTGACCACAAAGCAGTCACTTTCAAAGTCACCATCTCTCCCAACCCCCCTCTAGCTAGGATCAGACATATAAACTTCTCCAAAGCTGATTACAGCCTCCTGAGGGATGGTATAAACAGCTTCACAGCCCCCTCCCCCTCTGTAGGAACTGGCACCAATATCCAAAACTACACCAAAACACTATACGAGCATTTATATATAGATTCATGGAATCAGGAATACCCGACAGGACTAAATCATCCTCCACAAGGAAGAGTAAACATGTCTGGTGGACATCTGCAATAAATAAACTGTATAACAAAAGGAAAAAATTGCTGTCCAAGACCAAGAAGGAACAGGTGCCCATTTGAAAGCAATGTCTCCTTAGCCTGAACAAGCAAATAAGAGCACTAGTGAAATCCTCCAAAGCAAACTTCAAGTCCATATCGGCCACATCTACTAAAGACAGTCATAAGGCCTTCTTCACATATGTCTACAACCTCAAAGAAAGCACTCAGATCTGTTCAGAACTGGTGGTCAAGGCCACCACATATATAAATGCTGTAGATATAGCACATTTGCTGGCTGACAGATTCAGTGAAAACTTTACCCCTCTGTCCCCTCACATCAGTAAATCAGGATATCCCCACTACCTGCCCCCTTCCACTTATATCTAGGGAACAGATCATGACTGCTCTCTCAAAGGCAAAAAATACAGCCTTCATGGGATTTGATAACATCCCAGGCTGCATCTTACATGAACTCAGGCAGGAACTTGCAGCACCATTAGGCACCCTATTCAACCAAAGCCTGAGTACTGGCTTCATCCCAGCTGAGTGGAGGAGAACCACTATCATCCCTTTACACATAGGTGGAGCATCCACCGATCTGGGAAATTATAGAAGAATCAGCCTAACTAGCCTGATCTGCAAGGCCATGGGATGGATTATCATGGTCCTCATTAACAAGAACATTGGCAACCTCCAAACACTTGATCCCACACAGTTTGGCTTTGTCAAGGAGAGATCATGTCTGCTAAATTTGGTCGACTTCTTTGAGACAGTCTCCAAAGCCATGGATGAAGGGGAAGATGGTGCACACCTCCTACCTTGACCTGGCCAAAGCCTTTGACACTATTCCCCACTCGGGCATAATAGATAAACTTTCTCAGCTAGGCATTAATCCATATGTTACCAGATGGGTAGCAAACTGGCTCACTGATAGAACTCATGTAGTCAAAATAGGGGAAGCCACCTCAAGCAGTAGACCCGTATCAAGCGGAGTATCCCTGGGTTTGGTCTTGAGGCCTCTGTTATTTGGGCTATACTTTTCTGAGGTGCAGGCCAAAATCAGTGGGCTATGCCTGACCAAGCTTGCAGATGACTGCAAGCCGGGTGCTGTCATCAATTCCCCTAGTGATGTGGACATCCTCCAAGAGGGTCTCACTCAAACAAATGACTGGTGCCAGAAACATGGCCTCAAGCTGAATACTAAAAAATGCATCATCGTCCCTTTTGGGGAGAGTGATTTCCCCACAAATTATCACATTAATAACAACATACTAAGCATGCAGTCAGTCATGAGGGATTTGGGCACCCAGATTGATAGCAACCTGACTTTTGACCACCATGTTGCTTCCATTGTACGGAACGCCTTCTACATGGCCCACCTCTTAAGTAAGGGTATCTCAGCCTGGAACAATGAGGTCATAAAATTCCTGTATTCTTCCCTTCTAAGGCTCATTATTGAGTACAACACCCTTTTCGGCATGTACCTTGCAAAGCGCATGCAGCAGCAGCTGATGAGACCACATTGATTCCTCACCAGGAGAATCCAGGGTCTCAAACATCTACCATACACAGATAGGCTAAAAGCTCTATCATTCTACTCAGTTTCATACAAACTCCTGAGAGGTGACCTCTGTTTGGCATACAAGGCAATCACAGACCCCACCTTGATGGGACTGCTGCATATCCACAACTCAAGCTTCAATCAAATAACCAGCACGCATGGCCTCAGCCTGGTCTGTGACATCAACAAGACTTGTTGACAGGACAGATTTGTGTCCCAGAGACTCCCACATCTATGGAATAGACTCCCTCTACACATCAAGCAGAGTACCGCTTTACTCCTTTTTAAGCGCAACCTGGATAACTGGATGGTAAACAGAAAATATACCGCTGGGATTCCACCTTTGTCCCTGTTGGATAGGGCCATTGGGTGCTGATTTGTCTAAACATGGGCTAAACCCTTGGCTAGGCTTATAAGGGCCTCAGGGCCAATAGCCTAGTAACCTCCTATGATCCTATGACCCTATGATCCTATGATATTACAGTTAGGACCACCACTGCAACTTGTCTTGTCTAAAGATGTATATAAGTATCCGTAAGCAAACAAAAGAGATTTTGTCTCCTAAAAATCCAAGAAGATATTATTTATTTATTTGTCTTTCTAGACTGAGAAAGTCCAAATGGGATAGGAATGCCCATTTCAGCGGAGACTCAAAGAGAAAAACTCCACATTTACATTCATTAGTTGCAAATGGTCATAATACATAGACATTTTTGTTACATTATTTTACATTATAAATATTATTGAGACTAGGATTACTACAGAATGCAAGTAAACATGGTACTTAGCTGTTTAGGAATATTATGTCCAGAGAGAAAAATTAGAACAAATGGAAAAAGCAGATTTACATTTGGATTTAGTTTTTTAGTTACAAGGTGCAGGTAAAGTTTCTCAAAAGCCAACTTCATGCTTCTTAAGACAGAAGTGGTGAACTTCATGACACCCATGCAGATGGACAATACAGTTACGACTGCTGAATACTACACAGATGCACTCTATAAGCACATACACCAGTGCATGGATTGTGCTATCGCAAACAGAACCAAGACAATATCCTCCAAAAAAAGGAAGCCAATCTGGTGGTCCCCTGCCATAAACAAACTGTACAACAGAAGGAAGAAACTGTTGCAAAAGAGAGTAAAATCCCATGAGTGGAGGAGTTCCCTGGTCAGCCTCAGAAAGAAGCTGAGATCCCTTATAAGATCCTCCAAAGCTAGCTACGAAAACAAAATTGCCACTGATTCTAGGGACAACCACAAAGCATTCTATAGCTATGTCAAGAATCTCAATGGCAACACCCAGATCTGCTCTGAGGTACAGCACAACACCACGAAAATTACAGAATCAACTGATATTGCCAACGTCCTGGCAGAGAGGTTCAGTGCTAACTTTACCTCCCTCTCACCCCCTAAAGGGACCATATCTATACAGGAAAAATTCAGAGTCCCTGTAATCACAACTACGCAGGTAAAAGCTGCACTCTCTAAAGCCAAAAACACAGCATCCATGAGACCGGACAACATCCCAGGCTGCATTTTACAAAAACTTCAGAACAAACTGGCTCCCCACCTAAGCACCATGTTGAATCATAGTCTCACATCAGGCTTTGTGCCCACTGAATGGTGCACAGCAACAGTTATCTCACTCCACAAAGGGGGAGCCACCACTGATCCCAGGAACTATCACCCTATTAGCCTGATGAGCCTGGTCTGTAAGGCCATGGTACGTATCATCATGGAACTCATAAACAAAGACATTGGTAACCTCCAAACTCTGGACCCCGCCCAGTTTGGGTTTGTGAAAGGCAGATCATGCCTCCTGAACCTGATCGACACCTTTGAGGCAGTCACCAAAGCCGTAGATGAGGGTAAGGTGGTTCACACAGCCTATCTTGACCTCACCAAGGCTTTTGACACCATCCCCCATTCTGGAATTAGAGCTAAACTCACTAAACTAGGTATAAATTCCTACATCACAAAATGGGTTGCCAATTGGCTGACTGACAGAACCCACACTATGAAAGCTGCAGACTCCAAATCTGACTTCAGATCAGTGACAAGTGGAGTACCACAGGGTTCAGTCCTGGGGCCTCTCCTGTTTGGTATCTACTTCTCTGAAATACAGGCTAACACAGAAGGCCTTTGGCTAATGAAGTTTGCAGATGACTGCAAACTAGGAGCCATAGTTGAGTCCCCAAATTATGTGGACATCCTACAGAAGGGCCTCACTGAGACAGATGCCTTGTGTCAGAGCCATGGCCTCAAGCTCAATGCCAAAAAGTGCATTGTCATCCCCTTTGGTAAAAACTCGGTACCCATGAACTACCAGATAGGCGGCAGTCTACTTAACGCCAAATGTGTGATAAGGGACCTTGGGGCTCAGGTGGACAGTAGTCTCTTCTTTGTTAATCACATCACCACAGTAGTCAGGAAATCCTTCTATGTGGCACACCTCATCACAAAAGGGTTCTCATCTAGGACAAAAGAGGTCATTGTTCCTCTCTACTCGAAACTCATTAGACCCATTATAGAGTACAATGCCCCTTTTGGAATGTACCTCACAAGACATCTGCAGCAGCTGGAAAGGCCACAGAAGTACCTCACAAAGAGGATTACTGACCTTAAACAGATGCCCTACACTGACCATCTGAAAAAACTCCAGCTTTACTCTGTCGCATATCGCCTACTCCTAGGTTATCTCTACCTAACATATAAAGCTATGTCAAACCCATAGCTGTTGGACATGCTACACCTAAAGAAATCCCAATCCCTCCGAGCTACACACTCTAGGGAACTAAACCTTGTCACCACAATAAACAGGACATGCTGGAGGATAGCTACCTGTCCTAGAGACTTCCCCTACTCTGGAACAAGCTACCCATCTATGTCAAGCAAAGTTCCTCATTAGCACTCTTCAAGAAAAATCTTGATAAGTGGATGGGAAATAGGAAATACAACCCGGGGATCACTTCTGTGACTCTGCTTGACAGGGGCACAGGAAAATAACTTTCTTGGGTGGTGTAAGCCAGGGAACCTTGTTGGCTAAGCTTACTTAGGCCCTTGGGCCGATAGCCTAGTACCTACATATGAACCAATGAACCTATAAAAATGAGAGAGAAAAATAAACTAGTTTCAGAGAGGACAGGAAAAAACAATAGAGAAATATTGATTATTTACAGTAGGAATGAAAAGTGAAATCGTACAAAGCTTATCATCATGATGGGTTCCACATGTGATGAGCTAGGAAGGGGGTGGTATGGTTTTTAATAAGTTACTTTGGTATGTATTAACATAACAAGGTGAAGAACAAGAAAAGAGCCAGGAGTGTTGTAGGTGCTGTTTTAGTAGGTTTTTAAAGTATATGCCATTTTATGAAGGTTTTACACTCTGTTTGTTCTCACTTTAGTCTATACCTCTTCCCTTCTAACTGTTATTCCTCCCTACTCAAAACAAACAAGAAAAAGTAACTTTGCCTCTAGTTCTCCATCTATGCCTTCTATCTGTCTACACCTTTTATTCACTCTGTTGCCTAAACTTCTAAACACCTTGAGAATATTGGTAATTTATTGCTTTTCTTCAGCCTAGTACCTGTAGTGTATAATAACACAATCACTTACTACTTTGTTACCATACCCACAAAAATCTGTACATATTGTATATTTGCACATCTGTCAACTATTATTTATGACTGTCTGATCTGCAAATAATGCTCTTCATCTTCATATTGTTTTTAACTTTATGTACTTTGTGTACTCCTAATGTACTGTGGTTGCATTTTATGTACTGTTCTAATGTGGAGTTTACCTGCAAAAATCTGCACATATTGTTTGTTGTTCATTTTTTCAACTCTGTATTACTGTCTGTTCTACAAATATTGCTTATCTTCTCACTGTTATTACTTTAATGTAATTTTTGTACAGTTGTATGTACTCTGCTTACATTTTATGTACTGTTCTATTGTGGAGCTTTTCTCCCTGGGCCTCCACTGAAAATGGGTTCTCTCAGCCCAGTGGACCTTCCCAGCAAATAAATGGCAATAGTCCAGACTTCACAGTTGTTGCTGAAGCACCTACCAAGAGGAGAAAACGCTGAGAGAAAAAGGAGCCACTTTTGATATTTTAAGTATTTTCTTCTGATTTATTTCTTAGAAAAACTGCATTGCTGCCTACTTTTCGGGATTTTCTTGCTTGCAAAAGTTGATATCTGTGTTAGAAACAGTATTTAGTACATACCTAGAGCCTGTTTATTGCATTTTTTGTGTTGCACTAATTGTTTTTTCTTAAAATTGCATTTTACCTGCCTCTGACCTAGCACACACGTGTTGGGGTCATTTATTGCACTGTTCTGACTAGTTTGCTACTTGTGTGTCTCTGCTATCCTTAAACAAAAACAAAAAAACAAAACAATCTTGCTATTTTCCCACTTTCTATAGTTTAAAAAAAAAGTTCAGTTACAGAGTTGCTATTTTGAACTGTTTGTAAGTTTCTTGGAGGCCAGTGCTTACTTGGGCTAAAGGGAAGTCTCTGTGTTCACCAGTGGCAGTGGTTAACACTGAGCAGCCTGCCTGCCCCTGTAGGAGTGGTTACTGCCTAGAAACTGTAGTTTTATTGGCCATTTTGGGTCAATTCCAAACTCCTTGATCTCTCTCTCTTAAAACCCTGCAGCCGCGTAGTTTTGGCGACTTTCCAGGCTTGATAGTTGTTGCTGAAGCACCTACCAAGAGGAGAAAATGCTGAGAGAAGAAAGGAGCCACTTTTGAGATTTTAAGTATTTTCTTCTGATTTATTTCTTAGAAAAACTGCATTTCTGCCTACTTTTCGGCATTTTCTTGCTTGCAAAAGTTGATATCTGTGTTAGAAACAGTATTTAGAACATACCTAGAGCCTGTTTATTGCATTTTTTGTGTTGCACTTAATTTAAAATATTTTTTTCTTAAAATTGCATTTTACCTGCCTCTGACCTAGCACACACATGTTGGGGTCATTTATTGCACTGTTCTGACTAGTTTGCTACTTGTGTGTCTCTGCTATCCTTAAACAAAAACAAAAAAAAAAAAATCTTGATATTTTCCCACTTTCTATAATTTAAAAAAAAAGTTCACTTACAGAGTTGCTGTTCTGAACTGTTTGTAAGTTTCTTGGAGGCCAGTGCTTACTTGGGCTAAAGGGAAATCTCTGTGTTCACCAGTGGCAGTGGTTAACACTGAGCAGCCTGCCTGACCCTGTAGGAGTGGTTACTGCCTAGAAACTGTAGTTTTATTGACCATTTTGGGTCAATTCCAAACTCCTTGATCTCTCTCTCTTAAAACCCTGCAACTCTCTTTTTGCGCGGTCCTGCTGGGGTTTACTATTCCTGGCTCCACAAAGTCTGCACTGCAAATTTTCCCTTATAACTAGGCAAGCCTCAACTCAAGTGCTTCAGATCAACTGCTCTTATTGCAGCACTTGCATAACCCAAATCAGCACTTGTCCAAATCGCCTAGACAGCACTATTATTTTCCAAATCTCCTAGACAGCACTATTATAATACAGCATAAGACCCTCGATTGTCTGCAAGACAAGTGAAATTTACTTTTCCAAGCATGTCCAGAGGTCAGCTTCAGGTGTACTCTCCAGTTCATCTGGTGGAATTGGGCATCCTGAGGCAATGTCTCAACTGCCTCATGTATACAGACAACCCTCTCCTCTTACCTCTAGACACAAACACTTGTGAGAGATGCAAATATACAGCCAGACTGGAGGCTAAGCGCTCTCAACCCATGACTGTAACAGACAGTCAAGAGGAGAAGAGACACACTAGTATCACACCACCAGTCACACATGGATCTACAAAACAAGCACCAGCAAAACATACACATAAATGCACAAAAACATATTCAGAGGCACTAGGTACCAATCTGAAAAAGAAACAGGGCCCTCCAAAGCAGACAAGCAAGCAACCTGCACCTCCAAACACAAGCCAGTAAACACATAATTCACCTCAGCAGTGTGCCTCACAACAGCCCCTAAGGCAAAACACCATACCCAACACGCTACAAACAGAAGATTCTATAGTAAGGCACACAGATGTTCCACTCACCAGGCTGAACAAGGAGAAGGTTACTGTCAGCTGCCTGTCAGGTGCTAGAATCCGCCACATAACACAGGCACTTAGGTAACTCCAGAACAAGTACAAGTATGACGTTGTCATTGTACATGTTAGTGTGAATGATCTAAGATGTACCTCCCTGGACTACATGAAAAGAGACATTGAGGAGCTCTCTGATCATGTAGCCCAAGCTGGTATGACCCTGACTTTGAGTAGCATACTACCTTCACCTAGAATGATACCACAATACAAAGACAAAATGATCAATTTCAACAATTGGCTAAGCTTTTGGTGTCATTCTAAGGGGATCCAGTGTCTGTCTGCCTGGGATGACATGATAGACAAGCCTCACTGTTTCACCAGAGATGGTTTGCACCTGTCAGCCCTAGGCTTTCGAATACTGGCCAAGGCTCTTGCCATCCCCATAGTGCCTTTTTTAGGCAAGGCTCAAAGGACAAACCAACCACCGTAACCAGCACAGGCAACCAAAAACGAAGGGTAATGCTACTCAACGCCAAATGCCTCAACCTCAAAATGCACGCACTTGAGGCATTCCTCACTATGGAGAAAATCAGTGTTTGTGCAGTGACGGAAACCTGGTTCAAGGCTCCACAGAGCACCCCAGTACTACCAGATTACAATTCATATCATACCTTCTAGCCTTAGTTACCGGATCACAGTCCAAAGGGCGGAGGTGTATCCATATTCATCAAGGATATCCACATCTCCAGGTTAGTGGCGCAGCATGATGCCCCAGAGATCATCCATGCACAACTATCAGCAGGCAAAACCACATTTCAAGTCATAGCCTGTTATAGATCACCCACCATGTCCCAAGATGCTCACTCAGCATTCCTTGAGGCATTGGAAAATATAAAGGTCCTAAAAAAAACATAATTTTGGGTGATTTCAACTACATTTGTATAGACTGGGTGAACTACCAAAGTTCTAACTCCTATGCCCAGCGGTTCATAGAATTTATAAATTCAAATGCCCTTGAACAATTGGTATGTTCTCCCACTAGAAGGGACAACATATTGGATTTAGTCATCACAAATATGGGCGCCCATTGTACCACACCCGTTATCACTCCCTCTCTGGTCAGATCAGACCACAATCTGATATCCCTGAATATCCTCACCCCTCCACCTCCCCCAGTCAAAGAAACCATCGTAAAAAACCTTTCCAGAGCAAACTTCAAACTACTTGTGTCAGAAGTGGAAAGCTTCACTATTCCCTTGGAGAAGGATAATGATATCCAGGATGCAGAATCCTACACCAAGGCACTTTATATACAACTTCAGGATTGCATGGACCATGCTATCCCAAATAAAACCAAGACTCCTTCCTCAAGCAAGAAGAAACCAGTCTGGTGGACCCCGGCCATAAGCAAACTATACAATAAAAGGAGGAGACTTATACAAAAAAGGGCCAAATCTCAAGTAGAAAAATCATCCCTGATCAGCATTAGTAAGAAACTGCGGGCCCTCATCAAGTCAACTAAAGTCAATTTCGATAAGAAAGTTGCCAAGGATAACCATAAGGCCTTCTATGGTTACATCAAAAACCTAAATGGCAATGCTCCGGTCTGTTCTGAGCTAGTACAAAATGGAACAAAATACACTGACCCCACTGACATTGCCAACATCTTGGCTGACAGGTTCAGTGCAAATTCCCCCCCCCCCACCACCACCACCTGCAGGGCCTATTACTATTCCAGAAGATTGTGTAACTCCAATTATTACTGATACGTTGGTTAATAAGGCTCTATCTAAAGCTAAAAACACTGCCTCTATGGGACCAGATGGTGTCCCGGGCTGTGTCATACGCGAGCTCCAAAATTAATTAACCCCACATCTGAATACCCTGTTCAGTCTCAGCCTCTCAACAGGATATGTGCCCATAGAATGGCTCACAGCAATGGTGGTTCTGCTGCACAAGGGGGGGCCCACAACCGACCATGGGAACTACCAACCAATAAGCCTGACCAGTCTGATCTGTAAGGCAATGGAGCGAATCATTATGGAACTCCTAAATGGAGAGATTGGGAAGCTCCAAACACTTGACCCCACACAGTTCGGCTTCATCAAGGGCAGATCATGCCTCCTGAACCTGGTGGACTTCTTTGAGACAGTTACTCAGACTATAGATAAGGGAAAGGAGGTACGGTTTACTATTAAAATTTCGAACGGCACTCCATCGACTGTACTATAGTCGAACACGGAAGTTCGAAAATGATAATTGTGAAGTCAAAAAAACAATCTAGGAATGGGTTTTAACATGGGTCGAGGTAGGGGAGATGTTTGTAGTTCAGAATAATACTGAACACCTACCTCGACCCATGTTAAAACCATTCCTAGATTGATTTTTTGACTTCGACATTTGACGTTTTCGAACTTCCGTTGCCGACTATAGCACAGTCGACGGAATGCCGTTCGAAATTTTAATAGTAAACCGGAGGTACACATGGCTTAACTTGACCTTGCTAAAGCATTTGACACCATTCCCCATTTGGGTATTATTGATAAACTCAACAACCTGGGCATAAACCCTTATGTCACAAGATGGATCGCAAACTGGCTCTCAGACAGATCCCACAAAGTAAGAGTAGCAGGATCTATGTCCGAATCCAGACCAGTAACAAGCGGTGTGCCTCAGGGCTCTGTCCTGGGGCCTCTCCTGTTTGGCATATACTTCTCAGAAGTACAGGCAAGCACTGAAGGGCTGTGGCTGACCAAGTTTGTGGGCGACTGCAAACTGGGTGCTATAATAAGTCTCCGGACGACATGGATATCCTCCAGAAGGGCCTTAATGAGACTGATGCATGGTGTCAAAGCCATGGTCTCAAGCTCAATGCTAAAAAATGTGTAGTAATCCCCTTTGGAAAAAACAGAGTACCCGCGAAGTACCACATAGGAGGTAACCCCCTGAAATCTGAAGAAGTAATAAGGGATCTAGGGACCCAAGAAGATAGTCCGCTTTCCTTTGATAACCATGTTGCCAAGGTGGTTAGAAAATCCTTCTATGTGACCCATCTAATCATGAAAGGGTTCGCATCAAGATCTAAGGATGTAGTGGTGCCCCTCAACTCTTCCCTCATCAGACCCATTATTGAGTACAATGCACCAATTGGAATGTACCTAGCCAGGCATCTCCAGCAGCTGGACAGACCACAGAGGTACCTCACTAAGAGGATTACTGGCATCAAACAGTTGCCCTATGCAGCATGATTGAAAAAAACTAAGGCTTTTCTCTGTTGCATACCACCTTCTCAGAGGTGATCTCTGTCTAACATACAGAGCCATGTCCAACCCAGAACTGTTGAACATGCTCCATCTTAGCAAAACCAAATCTACTCGAGCTACATGCTCTAGGGATATAAACCTCAACACAACAAAGAATAGAACATGCTGGAGGGATAGATTCCCATCGCAAAGACTTCCCTTGCTATGGAACAAGGTCCCGATCTACATAAGACAGAGCCCCTCACTATCACTCTTCAAGAGGAACCTTGACGAGTGGATGGGTGGCAGAAAGTTCACACCAGGGATCATACCAACAGCTCCACTAGATAGGGGCCAAGGGTACTAGCTGCTAGATCAAGGGCCCAGGGAACTAACCAAAGGGGCGGTGAATACCGCACAACATGGCTGGGCTAATTTATGCCTTCAGGCAGCCCAGTACCTACCTATGAACCTATGAACAAATTTTACCTGCAGTGGAATGGAGTTCCATAGTTTTGTAATACAGTAAGAGCACAGTGAGTTACCCACAGAGTTTTTTTGATATACTTACAACTACCTACAAAACGACGTTTACAGGAGAAGATAGATTTTCGAGATTTGCTCTTCTCCTGTGTTTTCAGTCTTGTTTTTTTTTTTTTTTTTTTTGGCTTGTTGGAACTCAGCATTTTGAGTGCAGACATTTCAATAGGGAGCCAAAATAAATACATACCTATGAAGTTTGTTGCAAGTAATGTACTAGGATCTTCAAAATATACATTGGTATCCTAACTCACTGATTGGCGAAAATGCATTTTTTTTTTGAACTTCAGGAAAGTCCATTATTTAAAATTGTAGCAGAACATACCCAGGGCCAGTGCTAACATTTTGTGGTCCCCAGCAAGTGTTAAGTTGGGGGTGCCCCTGGACACTTCCAATCTAAATATCACTTGGCACTGTCACCCTCTCCTATGCAGGCTTTTAGTTAATGCTGCAAATCTTTAGAAGTAGTACACACAGACTGACCTGTAACTGCAATGCATTTATTTTATGACAGGCTGATGTACCACTCCATGTTTGCTTACCTCACAGAGTGACATTCATAGTAACTGGCCTTTAGTTGCAATGATGTTAGATTACAACCATACCTCTCAACTGTCCAGATTTCTGCCTCATGTTTTTGATCTGTTCCTTATAAAATCTGTGGTTTTCTGGCAAATCACTGAGGACTGAAGTCACTAAATAATGGCATATATTTGAGTTAAAGACTTTATAGCCTTCAGAAAATGCATGGTAATATAAATCATGTTATTGTAGTAACTTTCTTACTTTATATGAGCAATATTTAAAATCTTTTCCTATTTTTGGGCTCTGTCCCCTATTATTTGAGACTTTGTCCTGATTTCTTGTATTAGGAGATTCACAGGTATGATTATAACAACCCCAGGGAAAGGAGTCTATGGTACTCCCTAATGTCTACTGTTTCACTACCTCGAGCACATCCTCCAGTGTTCACCCATTTTCCCCATGCCAAGATCCCCACACCATGCAGATTACTTTCTTCTTCTTCTTCATCTTTTTTTCTCACATTTTGCTTTACTCAACAGCTTTTTCAAGAAGTTATGGATTTTTATGCAGTACATTTTATGTTTTTTTAAATGATTTGTTTTCATCCAATGATGACCTTAACAAATATTTTGAGTAAAGAAAGAAAGTTGGTCTTACTGTTCAACTTTACTTTTACTTGCGTCCGTTCAACACACCCTAACTAGCCAAGACAGTATAGAAATAGCTGTTTAAGAAATAACTGAATTAAGAAGGCGGTCTTGAGTCCACCAGGCCCCCAGAAGCCATAGAGTTATAGATGCTCTGAGGTGTGTTTTATAGCATTTTCATAGTCTTTTGATCAAGTGGTAACCTGAACAAAAAATATGAGTAACAAAAGAAATCCAGACATTTTTTTTCCTTTAAAAGAGGAAATAAGTTGTGTGCAATGCAATGCTTAATATTCAGATTGTAGTTCAGAATAAACTGAGAAGACAGTTATTTAAAGGCTAAATAAAAACTGTCCGAGAATGCTGCCAGCCTCCTACATGCCCCCCCCCCCAAAAAAAAAGAAAAGCAAAAAGATGTCACCATTTGTGCACCCTTTGGTATTAGCTTAGGATGAATACAAAGGTACAAATAGCCACAGTCACATATTTCAATTGTTTGCCATCATACAGATACATAACATGCTTCCTCGCCTCTGTCCCGAAAAGTATATGTGCTTGATGTTTGATTTTGAGGAATGTGAAAAAACATTAATGGCTACAGTAATGTATTCCATCTTTATATAGACAGTACACTGCCCCTACATAAGTCATAGTGACCGTCATTTAACTTATCTGAGGTCTGTGAAAGAAGTAAGAAATAATGACCACACTGTTCCCAGATTGAACTCAAGCCGTAATGGCCTCCTATGCATACCTCTGATGTTTGTCTGTGAGGAAAATAAAAGAAATAATGACCAGACCATCCCCAGCCTCCACATAAGTTACAGCAACCTTCTGTACACACCTCTGAGTAGGGCAGATTTTAGAATGGGGGGGTAGATGGAAGAGGCCACCACTAAGTCTATATCAAAATCCATCTATACATTCTAGGATGTGAGGGACACGGGGTCCTAGAAACCATAAGTCTCAGGATGTTGTGAGATGTACTTTATGCCTTATTTTTGAGAGATAATTACTAGCTAACTTGTTTAAGGGTTATGTATGTGCTGGGCATTTTTACGTATGTGCACAAATAAAAATCAGTGATATTTTTGACACACATACAGACAAACAACCACACATACATACACATGCCCACACCACACGCACACACCCACACCCACACACACACACACACACACACACACACACACACACACACACACACACACACACACACACACACACACACACACACACACACACACACACACACACACACACACACACACACACACACACACACACACACACACACACACTGACAAGCCAGGTCTGTCACATGATGCACAAATATACATGGTCTGCATTCTCATCTTCAGAGAAATTGGAGGAATGCCAATTCGCCTATGGCATGTCTTTGGGGTGCTGGATGAATCCAGAGCACATTAGCTAACCCATGCAGAAACAGGGAGGGCATACAGACTCTACACAGAAAAATACTACAGCCAAAAGCTCAACCAGATACAAAGCATTGTGAAATGGCAATGCTACTCACTGTTCCACTGTGTCAGTGAACAGTTACTTTTGCACATATCCTGCTTTTGCCAAACCACCAAAAATAGCCACACGTCATGTGTAAGGTCTATGCGTTTGTGATGGTAAGTGAAAGAAATTATGCCAGCTTGTTACTCTTAAATGCAATGCAACACCCCCCCCCACACACACACACACACAAGCCCACACCTACAATCATATTGTCACTGCTGATGATGCTTGTGACAGGAAGTGAAATAAATTATTCTCAAATTGTTACTATTATACTTTAAACCCCACTGTCATACATAAGCGTAGGCCATAGCTAGTCTTACACTGATTTCAGCAAATAAAGGTAGATTGTGTGACAATAGCACTGCCACATCTGTGGCTACTCTTTAGCAGACATCAAACAACATAAGGGGTAAGTCACTTTGTTTCACCTCATTGAGGAGTATTGCATACCTATCACTGTCCCTGATGTCACAGAATATCCCTGATTTTGCCTCATATTTTTCTCTTGTCCCTTATAAAACCTGATTTGAGGATTACAGACAGTCAATAATAACAAACATTAGCATTTCATACATCTTATATTGTTCAGAAAGAGCTTGTTGATGCAAAGTGTGTTATTCTTTTAAATTTTTAAGTGAATCACAGTAATATTTAAAGTGATCTTGATTTTGAGCCTTCATTCGACCATTATTTTTGGCTTTGCTCAGAATATTTGAGCAAAGAAGTTCAAAGTTATACTATTTGGAGTCCTGCCATTATTTATAAAACTCCTTGAAAGAAAAATCATCCTTGAAGACTGGCAGCATTCAGTCCTCTTAAAATCCCATTGATAACTGAGATCAGTCATTCTGGGTTGCCACACTTCAGCACTTACCTTGGTCAGGTTTATTCACTGATTACTGGATGTATCGTTACAAGATCATATCACAGCCCTGTTTAAGACAAAGGATGCAATCTGTGAACAAATGACCATTTTTTTCTTCACCTTTTCACTCAACAAGCTGCAACTTTTCTGGGGCCCTCATACAGCAAAGAATGATCAGGGGGCCTCAATATTGCCAGCTATGGTGTTAGTTTCACTGGGGAGAAAGTCTACAAACAGGACTAATCTAAGTCAAGTCACTATGTCACTACTAAAGTGTTTAATGAAATGTTGAAGCCTGCTCCTTGACGAAGCACAATCAGTGCCAACGATATCTTTGAATTTAAAAGGAGAAAAAGTGGTTCCACTCCTTAGGAGTCTTCATCATGAGTTATGATTACCCACTTAATTTATTAATTACACAAGATTGCTGTACTAGCTTTTGATGGTGTTACAAATGTAATACAATATCAAAATAAGATAACTTGCTCAGGCTGGTGAGCCCCTGGATTTGCTGGTGCCTAAAACTGGCTAGGAACATATAGATAATCAGTGGGAGTCAATAAAGCCTATATGGTGGTTTTCCACCATGTGAGCATCACAGTGCAATGTGCACATGGGTGTGAAAATTTTGAATTCAGTAAGAGCCATGTAGTTGCATGCACCCCCAAGCAAACAAGGTAAACAAAGTGGCATGCTAATTACTGCATAATCAATGAATTAAAGGCTAACCAACCAAGGCAACATGTTGGAGCTATTCAATAAGCTATAAAGCAACCATGTAGACTCTGTTCTGGTGTTCTTCTTAAATTCCAAAACTTTTGGAATACAGCCACAGAAAGGAGTCTACACAGACAGAATAAAAAATAAAGTGCGTGAGATTTGTACAGAACTAACCTTAGCATGTGACAGTATGCTGGATCCAAAAAAGGAGAGTAATAACAGTTATACAATCCTTTTTTATGCAGTAACACACATGCAGCCCCCCCAACAAATGAACAGCAATCTTGTAAGTAATGCAGACAGATAAGAGTGTAAAGGTGTGTGCTAATCAAAATAAATATAAAAAGCATTAAACAGACTATTCAAAGTTACATGTCAGCATATGCAATATCTAGCTGACAACATGCAGGCATATCATCTAAAAATCAGTACACCTCTGTGCAGATATATCCCAAAGTAATATCCTCTCTTCTGTCTTCAACAAATAAACAGTTCAGTTCTCCTTCAGTTTCCCTAGCTACATGGTTGCCTTCTGGTGGAGATGCAGGCCTGTCAGCACGCTAAAGATGGAAATTAAGTCTGAACTCATTAGAATTGCTGAATCCCAAATTCTTATCTCCGTGTATCAGATGTAAACATCATGCAGGTACTCCCTCAGTGTATGGATAGCAACTATGAATGCTTACATCAGGTGGGTGTGTCAGGTTAGACTTACAAAGTGTTGCATGTATGTCCATCTAGGTTGGAAATGCAACTAAGCAACACACTATTCACAGGTTCTGTTTCATTAACATCCAACCTCCTATTCATTTGAGTGCAAATTGTGTTTTCTCTGTCAGTTTTGTATTATTATTTTATTATTTTTTAGACATTGTTTACACAATGCAGTGCTTAGCTCATTCACAGGCAATGGAGGGATGAATGGAAGTTTTGGCTGTGCTTACCATGTTTGCACACAGTTGTGTGACAGGGAAAAGGGAGATATTAAGAGTAACTAGTACATAAGGGAATGTCATCCAACTATTCCAGTGGCAGCACTGCAAAGGTATGATAGTTTTGACTCTGGGGAAGACACCTGCTACTTAACTGATTCTGTGGCAGCATGTGTTAATGCAGTGATATGTTCCTCTTTGTGGCCAGACGGTACTGGGTTCAAATACGACTGAATGTAAGACTTTTAAGTCTTTTGAATTACCGTTGCTGCACATTGGTGCATGATGCACACTACTGAGTAATAATGCATTAAAGAAAGTAAACAGGGAAAAGAGAACAACGGGGAAATGGGGAGAAAGCAGGGGAAGAACAAATGGAATGTAATACAGGAATGTACAGGAGGGAAGTAGGAAAGAACCATAGCTATTCATTTCTTCAACAGTAAAAACTGATAGTATATACAGAATATCTAGAGAGAGTAGTGACCACAGCACAATCATGTTGTATGGTCAATTGGACTGAATCATGTGTGTCAAGTAAGACATATGTATGAAATGGAGAGCTATGTATGGGATGATTTTTTTGTGGGACAAGTGTTTTTTTTTTTCAGAGAGAGGAATGTTGAGGAAGGGACATAGGTATGTCTGGGTCTTGTAAGTTGGCTAGGTGAGGAAGCAATTGCAGACAGACAAGACAAACAAAACAAGACAAAGGGATGGTGATGAGCACAACAAGTCAGTAGACATTAAGAATGGGGTGAGGTAGAGAACATCCAGGACCCATGGTCATCAAGCTGGGTAACAGTGAGAATCGAGTCCTCACCCACTGGACTGTCATCACTGTTACCTCACTTCACCATTAGCTGGAGTACTTGACTTATTATTCTCCTCCTCCTGGTCCTATGTAAAATGTGGTTGAGCAGCTCCTCCATTCAGTGTAGGCATGCATCAACTGTGCTTTGCACAACCCTATGCATCATCCCTGGCATAAACTCACCACCTCTGCCACTGCTCCCAGAGGTAACCATTGGAGTATCCTCCAGGGCAAGACTGCCTGTGGGGAAAGGTAGTGCAGGGGCAGCAGAGGTGATGTTTCAAGGTTGGCTGCCAGATGTGCTGGGCAATGGTGCCAGGGCAGCAGGAGTGGGGGAAGGAGGATCCTGTGGATTAGTCCTACTCCACTGCACTGTGGAACATTTTGTGATGTGGTGCACATGGATGACATGGACACATTTTGCCAACACATAATAATATAAAACAAACAAAAAAAGAGATAGAGAAGAATTGGGGTGAGAGAAAAAAAAAGAAATAAGACCAATACATTCATATATAACATACCCTGCATTAATACAATTATTTGACTCTATTATCTTAACCTATACTCTTAAGATACCACCCCCTAACAGATAACTATGACTTTTAAGACTAACAGTTCTTAATAGATGCACACTATACTACAGACTACAGCAAGTACTCCATTACATGTGCATGTATTGCACATATGCATGTTACAATTATACAAATTACAGTTTACAGCAGGGCATGTGTGTCACTGGTATAGAGCTTTTACTTTAAACATTTAAGTTACATATAATTGAAGAATTAACAGTATTGTATACTTGAAAAATGTGGTATTTGAACCCGCCACCTCTGACTAAAGTCTAATATTGTATGCTTGGTTTGTGCTATACACTAATGCATGCCTTCTTGCTTTTATAGTTGAGATATGCATACTCAGTTTGATGCAACTGTATAAAATATCAAACAAGCTATCCTTAACTTTTAATGCTACAATAACACTACTTTTCTGCTGCATACATACCACATGCCTCCTTCATCCTCACCAATCGTTCACCATGGGTCCTAACATTGCACTCCCTCTCCATGGCAGCTGTGAAAAAAACAGAACAGAACAGAATGCCATTATCAATACCAATCTTGCCTATATTCAGCTTTTAAGCCTTGGAATTACTCTCTGTAGTTGATACTTACACATCTGTGGGATGTCCTCCATCCTAAATTCCTCTATCCAAGCATAAAAGGTACCCATCTTCCTCTTCTGGTGGTCATTGTAGTGCTGCCTGCATTGTTCACCAGTGCAGGGGATAACAGTGGCACTGGTTACAGCTCAGGCCAAACCATCCCAAGCCTCTGACTTCTACTGGGACCCAGAAAACTTCCCCTGCAGCAACCTGGCACTGTGGTGCTTCACTAAGAGTTCAACAAAAATCTTGAAGTCCTGGACACCTCATCTCTGAGCCCCAAATCTCACACCCTCTCCCTGAATCCCTGCCACATCTATCATGGATCAAGGGCAATGGAGAATAATGGTTTCTTGCCAATTCCAGTAATCACATTTACTGGGAGTGTGCACACTGTTTGAAAATGTTGTGCAAACACAGTGAGCAATGATAAGCGGTGCTCAACAGTAGTAAGCAATACAATTTTAAGATTATTTGATGTAGAGGCAGTTGTGTTTGTGTGCTTGATATATATGAAGGTCATGGCAGTCCAGAGAGCAGAAATATACTTACAAGAATATAGTACACAGTATACCCAGAGTCATACATTTGATAATAAATGTGATAATACATAAATCAATAAATAACTGACACAGTATTAGTGTCTCAGCCCTCATACATATAATTAATATTATGTACACTATGTTAAGTGCTATAAGTGACAGTGAGTATAATGGGAAGTGGAACAACAGTTAATGTGTATGGAATATGCTGCATTTGAACTCAGGACCATTTGCGTGGCAGTCCTACACTAACACCTGTTGCCACAAGAGAGTTGAAATAACAGCTGTTCATGTATCATTTCGTTGCTATAAACTGCAATGTCACAACAAAGGTTGTACACACTGTACTAGAACCCAGGACCAACTGTATTTCAGCCTTACACTTATACCTTCTGTCACGGACAATAGCATTAATTGAATGTATCCAGTTTCAATTTTTGGCTGTCTATTTTCTGGATGGTCTCCTTATCCAGTTTGCTCACTGCACTTTGCGCAAACAAGATAAGCACAACCAAGCATGACATTCTTGTTTTCTTGTTCCCATGTTTGTGCTAAGCAATGCATCAAGCAAACAGTGGCCAAAGGTAGTCTATGACATACACAGTAGAAATGTCAGTACACATGCAATATTTCTACATAGGTCTGGATTTTAACTTTCGTTCTAGTGCACCTTCAGAAAACAGGATGGGTGCCTTAGCCTCTTTGTCATACAAACAGCTTTGCAACAAATACTGATGTCATTCTTCACACAACTAACTGCAGCAGAATGTATGCTGATATCAAACCATAAAATGTTATTTGTACAGTAATTACATTTTTTATATTTGGACATAGTGCACCTAGTGATTATACAACCTGTTTTGATTATTGCTTGCAAATATACAGCTCTGTCTTACCTTTCCATGTTTCTTGGTTATTCATCAGTTATATGACCAGTACTCTGACACATGCAGTGTATAAGCCATTCTATATGATTGGCCTTAAAATGAATGAGGCTATTAACTGGGAATAATATAATATGCATTTGCCAACAACTGAAGGGCAGGTTGGGCGACTATTAACTGGGAATAATATATTATGCAGTTGCCAACAACTGAAGGGCAGGTTGGATGGCACAAACAAGCATAGAATGCTCTTTTGGGGGAAGCAAAAGTGAGTTACTGTTATGGCACATACAAGGGTACATTGCTCTTTTGGGGGAAAACAAATCTGAGCTACAGTTATGGGGTGAAGAAACATAGACTGTTCTTTTAGGGCAAGCAAAGGTGAGCTACTGTTATGGCACAAACAAGAATGGGCTGCTCTTGTTACTCTCCTTTTTTTTCTTCCTGCCTGTTGTTTGATCTTGAGAGGGTTGTGAAGTCAGAAACTACAATGTGTATCATTGCATCCTACTATCTTTCTTTAATGATTTTCCAGTACAGACATATTGTGCTAAACTGAGGGCATGTAGTGATCATCAGTACTGTGTGAATCTTTAATGCCTGAGACCTACTACTTACTAATGGACATATATCAGTCAAATACTTCTCTGCTGTCAAGTGTTAAGGTAATTTCTGTACAAATCTCCCATCTTTTACTTGCTTACTGCACCAAGTGATGAAATGCAAGGATATGACATAATATTATTAAATAATACGCTCCAGGTTCAGGACTTACCTTGTAAATGCAGCAGTTGCCACAGTGTTACTTCGGGGATGACTCTGTCTGATGCAAGCAGTACACAGCCAAAACATGGGTAGGTGAAGGTTGTGTGAGTTGCCTGGCATCAATGTTAATATATGTATGAGAGTAAGAAGAAAGTTTTAGGCCCCTAGGTGGTGCGTGAGTGTGCTATGCTTTGTCTCTTAGCCAGTGCAAGTGCATACTAAGCATACCTATGTCTGCCTACACCCACAGCAGCTGATGGTTCCCTCTCTGACTCATCATCTGCCTGTGATGGTGGTGACTTTGGCATTGGTGGTGGGATGTGTGCCCTTTCCCCTTGCTGATTCTGCTACAGCTGTTTCTTCAGGATTATGTTGTGTAGCATGGCACATACCGTGAATATTTCTGTACATGTCCATGGATTGTACTGCAAGGGTCCCCCAGATGTATCTAGGCACTGAAACCATGACTTCATCAGCCCAAACACATGCTCTATGGCATTTCTGGTTTGAGCATGTTCCTTCTTATGGCATTTTTCTGTGGGTGTGTGTGCATTTCTGTTGGATATCATCAGCCACGGTTCCAGTGTATAGCCTGTATTCCCCAGTAAATTACCCTGTGGGATATACCCCCTATTAAACATCTGGTACAGCTGGGAGTTGTGCCAGATATGTGAGTTGTGGTAACTGCTAAGGTTGCCAGCACACATGTTCAAGATGATTCCCTTGTCATTTCACATGACTTGGCAGTTGATAGAGTGGTATCCCCTTCTATTAATGTAGAGCCTATCCTGTTCCCCAGGTAGTGCCTTCATTTCTACATGACTGCAATCTATGGCACCTAGTACCACAGGATAGTGCATTATCTGGTAGAACTGTTGCATATTTCTAGCCCTCTCCTCAAACCTACTGGGAAAATGTATGTGCTCACTGGCATATTGGAACATAGCATCCAAGAATTGGTGGAAGATCCCGGATGCTGATTCATATGACACCCCCAGCATGTTCCCTGTTGTCTCTGAAAGGTACCTGTAGCTAGGATTCTAAGGGCTACACATGTGTTAATTTCCACTGGGATGGGTTCCCTTCGGTTGGCTCTGGCTCTCATTTGAGGGTTGCAGAGGTCATACAGTTCCTGTAGTGTGTTCCTGTCCACCCTGTAGCACGCTACAATTTTCATGTTATGTAGGTTGTGATAAGTTAAACATGACCTGAAAATTCTTCTCTTTCTTGGCCATGGCCTATTGACAACAGCAGCAGTATTGGCTTCAGCTTCTACCACATACAAATGGACTAAAGTAACAGCAGCCCCTAACATTCTGTCTATGTAGACTTCCTGTGTCTATATTCCAAAGGTTTTGATATCTGCAGGAGAAACCAACATGGAGTCTACATGGATGCTTTATAGCTTTGTTGAATTGCTCCACCATGTTGGACTGGTTGAGTGGCATGCAATTCAGTTATTTACGTTGCAATTACCATCTAGGAAACACAGACAAAGATCAATGCAATCCATTAATGATCTATGCCATTATAAAAAGGCAAACGTGTAGCTAGCCAGACTTATGGGGAGGAAAGTTGTTTGAAAGACTGTAAAAATGCTTTTTCTCCAGGATATTTCTGTACTGAGGAGTACTGAACTTCAGCAGAAATGCTCCTATTTTTATCACCTCCATACCTCATATGCTGGAATGTATTTAAGAATAATGTGAAGCAAAGGTTTTTACACTTTTATCTGTATGCATTAGCTAGAAGTGTACTGATGACATGGGCATGTTTATTAAGCCATTTCAGAGGTACACATGATTGACGATACATGAAAATGGAATGCTGTGTGATAAATATGTACAAATGTTTCTGGAACAGGTCCTTTTAATAGCACTTTTAGCATTTCAAAGATGTTTTGTTAGCAAAATGGCTCATTTACCTGTTTTTGTGTGTGTGTGTGTGTGTGTGTGTGTGTGTGTGTGTGTGTGTGTGTGTGTGTGTGTGTGTGTGTGTGTGTGTGTGTGTGTGTGTGTGTGCGTGTGTGTGTGTATGTGTGTGTGTGTGTATGTGGGGGGGCAAAGCTGAGTTACTGTTACAGCACAAACAAGTATATGCTGCTCTTGTTAATCTCCTTGTTTTGCATCTTGTCTCTTGCTAGTATTTCACATCTCTAGACTTTTTTATGTTTCTCCAGTGGCTAATACTGACTGGCTACCTTTTCTGTTATATCTGGAAACAGTTATTTTGTAGTTATATAATACTTATGTGTATTATACTTCTGTTGTCTTTTAGGACACCTACAAGCACGTCACTCAGGCATGTCAATCCACACAGACCCCCTTCACTGATGCCAAAAATCAAGTAATTATCAATGGGTTTCTACAACATGGTGCTTTTCTCCTGGAAAGGAGACAGGGAGATATTTGTATTTATTTATTTTTATTTATTTAACATTGGTTGACCAGGAATGTCCGACTAGGTTCCACAGGGCCTGTTTTCAGGGGAGGCCCGGGGAGAAATGCTCTAGATATGGCATGGAGGATGAGAATATAGCAGCAGGTTGTACAAGATCTCAATGCTGTGGGTTTCCATGGCAGAACATATGAACAGGTGTACGACAGGGCCACTGACATGATAACATCTGCACAGAGGTGAGCAGCTACACTCAGCCATCTCCAAATGGTTACTGGGGAAAGGCCTGCTAGGGAACAACCAACCCCCAATGAAAAGTTCCTGGCAAATATTAGAGATCCAGACAGCTCCCAGGAGAGTGTCATATGGCATGTCCTGGATGTGGGCGCAACACCTTCCTGGACAGCAAGCACATCCCAGAAGGAGCTTCCAGGTAGACTTTGTTATCTGAACAGTTGAATACTGTTGTATAGTAAAACAATTAAAATGAATAAATTCTGTGTCACATGTCTTTTTTGTGGGGAGGGTTAATGAAGATTGCGACAGTCATAAGCTTAGGTTAGAGTTATAAGCCATGTTCTTGTTGAAAGTAGAGTTAAGACACATATAAAGGGGTAAATTTATTACTCCTTTTTTACTGTTGTGATGATGTTGCCCTTACCTCATGCTTAAATTCTTCTAGGACTGTCTGAACTACAACACAGTACAAATCCTGCAGATGGTAAACCAAATATTTTTATGGCACTACTGCTGATCAATTTAAAGAGATATTGTGGTGTGTGATTTTGATCTCAGACCTGTTGTGTGTATTGCTGCATTGTCTGTAATACTGGCAGCAGTGTTAGTTTGTTAACATGTATTGCACTATAGTAGTGCAGGTATTAATGTATTCCTGTGTTTCTTGCTTTTTATGACAGGTGAACATTACAGTGGGAATGTGGGCCCTGTGCCACCTGATGTCAGTGTATTAGCAGACTCTTATGATGATGGTAGCCAAACTGAGGAACAGTAAGGGGATGCAGAGGTTGAATCTGACACAGAGTTTGACAACAGCCATCCCTTGCATTTCCATCAGACTCAGCCAGTAAACCTAAGCTTACACAGTCCACTAAGCCCACAGATATTGGACAGGTGGAGGGTGAGGACATTGATCAGGGAAGTGTGACTGCGGCTCCAAGTACATGTTGAGTCTGGCTGTAGCCAAAGTGTTGACGAGGTTCCACACACGAGGATTGATAGGGGTGCTCAGCAGGGGCCTGCTGTCCCTCCTTCACTTGGTGAAGGTGTCACTTCCGTGCCATTTAATGTATGTTTAAGGCCATCATGGATGCACAGGCACATTTCCATAGGTGGTCCAAACAAACGCTCAGGGTTGTGGATGTGGCACACTCTAACATACATGACTGCCCCCCATGTTGCTGATTCACTGGATCGAATGAATGACACAGTGGAACGAGGGGTGTCTGTGTTGGATCAAGGAGTGACTGTCATAGAACGAGCAGTGTCTGTGATGGTACATCTGCTGGGAGGGGAACGGCATCCCCGTGGGTGTAGGTTAGATATATCTTCTGCTGTCAGCCAATGTGGCTGTGCCTGATCATGCTCCCATAGTGGCAGTCCTTCTGCTCCTCTGTCAGTGAGCATTCTATCCACACCCAGACATGGCAGGCCATTGGGTCATGGACTTGGGCATCCCCTCGATGGTAGTTCATCCAGCAGACATCAGTCACATTTAGATAGCAGTACTGCATCTGACTGCGGGTCTGGACATACTGCAACTCCCGGCACAGCCAGTTCTTGTGGTCGGGGAAGACAATGATGAACTACAATGCACAGTTCACATCAGTCTGACAGATCAAGATATAGAGCTATCACAGAGCATGGCTGTATTCATGCAGACATTCACACACTAATTTCACCTGGAGGGCCCCTACAGACACACACACACACACACACACACACACACACACACACACACACACACACACACACACACACACACGAGTTACTCATTTTGTCTCACTGGCCATTTGTTGTTTTATCCCAATGTCTGCCTCCTTCTCCTTCTTACTCATGCACTCACCGACCTTTTGTGTCAGCCTAGTCTTCCTGACCCCCCCACACACACACACACAACACCTTGTACAAGTGATAATAACTGTGCTAAATCCCTGTATTCTACCTTTGGATTCAAGGACACATAAGTTGTGTCTGATGCTCAGAGTATGTACCTAACTTTTAGTGCTTGGTATAATTGCTTTTCTGTTGCTGAACTACTCATGGACAGCCTTTATTGGAGCTCTGTGTGGCAAGATTTGTGAATTTTTCAGTGTTTTCAGACCAACATTTATTTGGTGCACTAGTTGAACTGCTCATTGTACCTTTGACTTAGACTGGCCTTCTAAAGTTAGACAGTTGATAGCATCAACACTTAACAACTTTATAGTGAATGCTCTTTTAAGGGTTGTGAAGTCAGAAACTACAATGTGTTTTATTACTTTCTAATTTGTCTCTTTAATGATTTTCCAGGGCAAGTGTATGGTGCACATCATAAGTCACACCATCATATTCAGATCTTAGGATTGTATGACAGCACTGTACTCAAACCTAATCAGAACAGTAATACAGTATAATATTCTCTTTTTTAATTTCTCCAAGTCTTTTGGGTTTCTAATACCATGACGGGAATGGACTCCATTCCAGTCAAAATACAATTAAAGTTCATGAAATTAGTATTGTTTCAATATTTGATGTCAGCCAAAAGTGCTCTTTGCAGCACTCACAGCGTGCCCAGTAATGACTCCTTTTGCAATTCATATGGGGTTACATGTATTGGTAGCATACCTAAATATGATTGTAGATTCTTTTTTATAAGACCAATTGCTCCTACTACTATTGGAACTGTCTGGGTATCTTTCTTCCACATTGCCCTTGTTTCTGCCTGCAAATCCTGATATTTTATGACATTGTGTCTCTCTCTATGTAAAACATTGTAGTCACTGAGTGTGATGATTTCAGTGATCAATGCTACTTTTGTCTTCTTTTCATGGACCACTATTTCCAGTTTTCTAGCATCTATCTTTTGAACTGCTGGTAATGGATTATCTCATGTGATATAAACTTAATTTTCTGTGATGCTTTGTGGCTGATGTTTCCAGTGTTTTTCAGCCAGTTCAATAACATAATGTTTGCACAATCCCCAGTGCAACAATCTTGCACATTATTATGCCTTTCAGTATACAGTCCTTCTGCCATTAGTATGTCACAACCAGCAAAGAGGTATGCAACTGTTTCCAGTTTGATTTTACAAAACCTACATTTGCCTTTTAATGTTATAATGCTCTCTTTTTCCATGTGCCACAACAGACACATGCAGCAGATGGAGAGACCACAGGGCTTTCTTAGCAAGATAATACAGGGCCTACAAACCATGCCATGATGTATGTGGCTAGATTAAAAGCCAGGTCACTGTAATCCATCTAGTATAGGATGAGGTGACGTTTGCCTGGCCTCTAGGCCAGTGTCTGACCATGCCCTGGTGGGATGACTGCATATCCAAAAATGTGATATAGCTAATGACATCAGCAGTGTCTGTTGAGAATATGGCAATAACAGTGTCCCACATGATGTGGTAAAAGGCTCTATGTAATGTGAAGCAAGAGCACACACACACACACACACACACACACACACACACACACACACACACACACACACACACACACACACACACACACACACACACACACACACTTGACTGCAATAAGAATAGAACCCCTACCTATCTAAGTACACAGATTACAGAACACAATACTTAATGCAAGTGCCATGGCACAAGTCTGCAGCTGAACTTATAGTACATGGCATTAACAGGACATGTTTGAGACAAGATGTTGGCAAGCCTGCATAGGTTCATAACTTCATAGGTTCATATGAAGCTGCTACCATACTGGCCCTAGTTTCATAGGTTCATAGGACATGACCAGTGTAATGGTCCTAGGGCTTTTCAAACCTAGCAAAGCTGTACCATTATTCCCCTTATAAATCAAGATATGTAGTCCATATTTGTAAATCCATGATCAGTATTGGTTGCCCCTTTCTAAGAGTGACATAGGTGAAACCCCCAGGGTAATTTTATGATTTCCCATCCAACTGTACATGCTCCTCTTAAATAGGGTTTTTGAGGAGTTCAGTTTCACGTGAATTGGGAGTTTGTTCTATAGCAGTGGCAATCTCTGGGAGACATATCTGCCTCTGCAGCATGTCCTGTTGATGTTACATGCTAGGTTAAGGTCCCTACAGTGAGTGAGTCTTGTCCCATTTGATTTGTGGAAGTGCAGCATTATCATTAAAGCAGGGTTCGAGAGTGCTGTGTAGGCCAGGCACAAGTTGTGTGTCAGGAGTCTATACAAGACAGAGTAGAGTGGCAGGGCTTTCAGTCTGTCCATGTAGGTCATGTGATGAGGTCCCTGGATTTTCTTGGTGAGAATCCTCTTAGGTCTCTCCAGTTGCTGCAGGTATTTGGTGAGGTACATGCAAAAGGGAGCACTGTTCTTTATTACTGGTCTGATGAGGAACGAGTACAGTGGATTGATAACATCCTCAGTCCTGGATGCTATGCCCTTACTTATGAGGTGTGCAACATAAAAGGCCTTCCTTACCACTATGGACCATAATGATCAAAGTTGACATTGCTATCAACCTGCATTCCCAAATATCTCACCATTGGGTTGGAACTTAGGGGGGTATTATTCATAGTGTAATTTGCAGGTACCTTTCCTTTGCTGAAAGGGATAATAGTGCATGTTTTGTGGGTTAAGTTTAAGTCTGTGGCTTTGACAACAATCATTTATGTATGTAAGCCCATTTTGTAGTATGTTGACATTGTTTGGTGATTCAGTGGTTGCACACAGTTTGCAGTCGTCAGCTAACTTGGTGAGCCACGGACCATCTGTTATCACCTGGATTGCTGAGAAATAGATTCCAAACAGTAGGAGGTCCAGCACAGACTGCTGTGGAACACCATTGTTAACAGGTCTGGTGGTAGAGGTAAAATCTCCAAGTATGACTGTATGCTTTCTCTTGGTGAGCCAGCTGGCTACCCATCTAATGATGTATGGGTTAATCCCCAGCTGGGTGAGTTTCTCATAGATTCCTGAGTGGGGGATTGTGTCAAAGCCCTTGGCCAAGTTGAGAGAGGCAGTATGTACTGATTTGCCTTTACCCAGGTATTTGGTGACACTCTTGAAGAATTCCACTAGGTTTAACAGGCATGATCTGTCCTTATCAAAGCCAAACTGGGTCTGGTCAAGAGTTTGAAGGTCACCAATGTCCTGGTGGATAAGGTCCAAGATGATTTCCTCCATGTTCTTACAGACAAGGCTGGTCAACCTTATGGGTCTATAGTTCCTCAGGTTGATTGAGGGACCCCCTCTTTGCAAGGGTTGTATGGTTGCTGTTTTCCACTCTGCTGGGACAAAGCCAGTACTTAAATTGTGGTTGAAGACAGTAACCAGTGGTTCCACTAATTCCTGCTTTACACCATTTAGTAAGCAGCCTGGGCTGTTATCCGGTCCCATAGAGGCTGTGTTTTTGGCCTTAGCGAGTGTGGTTATGACCTGTTGTCTGGAGATAATAGGTGGATTACAGGTGACATGTATGTTTTGGGGTATGATTGCTGGAGACAGGGGTGTGGAATTTTTGCCAAACCTGTCTGATAACAGGTTGACAATGTCCTCAGGTTCAATATGACTGGTACCATCTACAATTAATCTGGTGCAAAGCTGGGCTTTCCCTTTTACATTACAGATATAGCTAAAGAATGCCTTGTGATTATCCTTAGCTACAGATGTTAATTTAGTTTCATAATTAGCTTTAGAGGACTTTACAATATGTCTCATTTGCTTGTTCAAGCTATGGAGGGTGTTCTTCTGCTGAGACTGTTCCCGCTAATTCCTGGCCATTAGTTTCTTTCTCATGTTGTATAATCTATTCATGCTAGATGTACATCAGTGTGGCTTGTTTTTTCATAAACAAATTTTGATCCATTCTGCTCTGGCTAAGTGTATACACTTGTAAAGCTCTTTATACAGGGTATCTGTGTACACCTCTGTATAGGAATCTTTACTGTCAGTGGTGGCAGGAGGTTTGAAACTATGTATGTCATCACTTAGGAGGCTATAGTTTGCTTTGGAGAAAATGTTCAATCTTTTCGATCCTGAGAGGGGTTCAGGTACGACTGTTACATTAAACTTGACTGATTTATGGTCAGACCTTATCAGGGAGGGTCTCACACACAGAGTGGTGCAGCAATCTCCCAAGTTGGTGAGTACTAAGGCAAGTATATTCCATCCCCTTGTGGGGGTGTGGATTAACTGTTCCAGAGCATTTGTGTTTACAAAGTGCAGGAATCTTACGGTGAGCGGGTTTGATCTCATATGAGTATCCCAATTGATGGAGGTATATTTAAAGTCACCCATGTTTAGGGTGTTTGACTGTATTATGAGTGACTCAAGTAGGTCCAAGAAGGCACTGTGTGGTTTTCATGGTTCATGTTAGTGGAACTTTAGCTAGCAATGATGTGGAGGGGGTCTTTCCTACAGTTAGTTGGACTTGGAGTAACTCCTGGGAGTTGTACTGCTTAACCATTCTTGAAGTGTGTTTGTCTTTCAGGAAGATGGATACACCTCCTCCTTTGTTTCTTTCACATTCACTTTGTGGCCTGAACATGACCTTCCCAAATAAGCAGTACCTCCATTCAGTGTAGTTTCTGATTTACACTTCTAGCATTAAGCAGCAAAACCTTGAGTTAGTCTTTTGACCATCTTTTTACTTCAGGAGTTTTGTTCTTATGACATTGCCTAAAAACAGGCACTACGGGAGAGGCAAGTACCTTGGCCAGTAACCGAAAGGCAAGAGGTGACAGATGAAGACCATCCCTGGCAAAGTAGCATGGACTGTCAACCATATCATCCCAAGCTGACAAATACTGGCTTCCACTGGATTGACACCAATAGCTAAACAAATTGTTGAAGCTGATAATTATTTTGTTTGCATTGAGACATCATCCTGGGTGGAGGTAGAATGCTGCTTAGGGATATGGGCATACCTGTCTGGGACAGATAATCTGAGAGTTCAGTTGTATCTCTCTTCATATACCCCAGTGAGGTACATTTCAAGTCAATAACTTCAACATGGAGTACAACAGAGGTGTAACTGTGCTTGTTGTTGAGAGACTTGAATATGTGCATGACTTTGAGGATCCTAGCACCTGACAGGCAACTTACTGTGACTTTACCTTGTACAACCTGGTGAAGGAGACATCTGTGTATCTCACTATGGATTTCCCTATGACTAAGACATTGGTTTTCTGGTGTTTTGCCTTAAGCATTTAATGGCTGACACAATGATGTATTTATTTTTATCTGTAGTGGGTTCCGTTGGGACTGTAATGTGTGCAGAAGGTTTGCATTTTTGAGGTCTCTGCTTTTTTGGTAAGCTTCTAATGACTACTTCTGCATATGTGGGGTTATGTGTTGTGCACTTGGTCTGTTGAGGAGATAAAGTGTGTGTGTGTTGACAAACTGTTTGATATCTGGTTTGTTGTTACCTAGAGAACATTTATTCTAGATTTATTGTATAGTTGTTTATTCATAATTGCATCCTTAACATATTGTATTTGTAATTTTTATGAATACATGGTTGTCAGTGTACATGAGGCAGTAGAAGCCTAGCTTTGTAAAAATACAAGTACTCTTATTAATCATATTTAGATGGTCGCTGTTAGCAGAGCAATTTTGTGAGCAGCAAAAACTGGGCCTGTCTCTGAGGGACATAGATGCCAGCCCAGAGGTGACTTTGCAATCACCCAACCAGTAGTAAAGGTTGTTCATGAATAGGATCATTGAAGATCACTGCTTCACATGCAGTGGGAGCCTATAATATAGGAGTGTGAGTCACTAAGGGATGTGTCTGTCTCCCCTGCAGGTTTTATTTATGTCACAGACTACATTGAGAACCCTGGCCCAAGTTATACCTGCCCCATTTGATTTTCAGATATCCAGTATTTCCAGTAGGGCAGGTTCTGAGACTTCTCTGTAGGTCAGGCAGGAGTCACCCCTCAGCAGTTTGCAGGAAACTGAGTGCAGTAACTGATCTTGTAGTCTTTCCATGTATGCGATGTTTTTTTCTACAATTGTTGCCCTTGTCTGGTGAGGTACAGACAGAAGGAAACCTTGTATTTAATTAGTGGTCTGATAAGGGTGAAATACAACAGAGCTATGACCTCCCTCATCTTGGATGTGCTGTCTGTATGTATGATGTGCGCAATGCAGAATGCATGTATCACCACTATGGGCGTGTGATGATAGAAGGCACTGCCAGCCATGCCAGGAGAAATAGGCAGTGGATGTATGACTTGTGCCAGCGCAGCTAGCTGGAATTTTGTAAATAATTATAGGTCATTGGTATACCAAACTGATTTGTACAGATACTTGTGCTGAAAATATATTTGTGAGGTTTGCTTGTGTTAAAATGTATCAAGAGTACATCCTTCTGGAATGAAAAGAAATGTATATATATTATTGTAACTGAATTAGATGTATATGTTTTAATAGAGGATACTGGGACAGAAGAGGTTAACCAGCAACTTACTTTAAGAAAAATAAGGGAAAATGTAAATGAGCTGTTAAACCATTAAAATGGTACACCACAGTGCTGAATAGGACCAGAGATGGTGGGTGTGGAAGAAGCCTTTGTTTATTAGCTCAGTAAAAAAAGGGGATGCCCCAAGTACTGCCATAAACATTTAGATGTGTATTGTAGCTGTCTATGCTTAAATTCTGTCTCAGCTTCAAAGGGGGATAATGTGAGAACCTATAGTCAGGTGACCAGGTGAGATCATTCTGCAAGCCATATTGGATATTATATTTTACAGGGAGTAATCTCTGAGTCTTGAGTATTCTGTTTTGAGTAACCTGACAGAAAGACTGCTCACATATTTCATTGTGCCTTACTCTACCAAATAAGTTGTTAGTGAATAGTAATTCTCCTAGATTCAGTCAGGAATATAGTGAAGCTTAGTTTAGAGATTGTTTTTCTTTATTTGTATGAATCTGTCCATCTGTTCATCGGTGTTATTTTCAATATTTCCTGTGAATTGAACTCTGTGGTTCAATGTAAATATATATTTAGTATATTGCTGTTCTTTTATTATTTATTATTGAATATATTTAAACTTTTCAATGTAGCTGGTCCTTTTTAGTAAATATTTAAGCTTTGTGAGTATTTGCACATATTCATTTGGTGATAACTCTGGCCACTCCTGAAACCCTTGCTGCTTGGTCAACATTACTATTTTTATCAATATTAACTTCATTTAGCATAACTGGATACTCTTTTAAGAGCCTTATAGTAAGTGTCTGGTGGCAATGAACCTACCTTATATTCTGGGCAAAGTTGGCAGAGCATGCAATCTATGCCAGCATTTCCCAGGTGTGTGTGTGTGTGTGTGTGTGTGTGTGTGTGTGTGTGTGTGTGTGTGTGTGTGTGTGTGTGTGTGTGTGTGTGTGTGTGCGTGCATGTGTGTGTGTGCATAAGTGAAAATTAAATATGAAAGAGTGTGTGTGTCAGCTACTTGGTGCAAGGACATGAAGCACTGGTTTCACAGTGCCAGTGGGGAGCCTTATTGGGGACCTAGGGAGACGCAGATAGAGACAGCAAGACCTTAGGCAGAGTGTGTGCCCTGTGTATGCTTAAGGAAAATTGTGTTTGATGCACAGAGGTCTGCATCTTGAAATACTGAGTGTATCTATTTGCATTCCAAGTGCACGTCCCTCTCGAGTGTCAGTGGTGAAGTTTCAGGCTCTTTGATTACTGGCCCAGCATGGGGACATCACAGGACACATACAGATGAAAGTGTAGATTGCAATGAACATGTTTTTCACAAGTCCCTCAATGCTGCATTTGAGCTTAGAGGGATGTTATGTATATCATAATTAGCAGAGGTACTTCATTGCCAAAGGGGCAATGAGGCATTGTTTGCTGTAAGGTTCAGTCTGTGAGTTTGGCATCAATCATTTGTCTCTGTCAGACACTTCAATATTTTACCATCATTTTGAGAATCTATATTAGTGTGTCCAATTGACAGTCATCTGCAAACATGGTAAACCACAGCCCACCTACTATTGACTGCGCTTCATGGAGTAGTTTCTACACAGTTGATGGCCTAACACAGATCTTTGGGATATTCCATTGGTAAGAGGTTCGCAGGAGGGGGGGTGCAGTCCCTAATTCCCAGATGTGACATTTTCACTATGAGGCATGAATGAGGGATATTCTCAAAGACCTAGGATAACTGGACATAGATGGTATATCCTGTTATGTGTCATCCAGGTCTTCACGGTCAGTATCAAAGAGATCCATGAGGTTCAATAGGCAAGATCTACCCTTGACAAAAAAGCATGTCTCGACTCAAGTGTGTTGAAGGTCAACTATGTCCCTGTGGATAAGGTCCATACTGAACCCTTCTCTAGCCTTGCAGATAAACCTTGTTAGGCTTATGGGTCAATAGTTGTAGTTCTGCATGTTACCAGATTGATGTGCATTGCACATGACACAACATTTGATATTACTTTCTGTAGTGTAGGTGATATATGAGTGGAAAAAGTACTGAAACACCAGAGTTGCAGTGCTGTGAAAACTGCGTATGTCACATATTTTAAATATGTCACATACTGTGAGATAGGGCCTTCATTTTTTTTTAATTTTTCCACATGTAATGTCATGTCATACACAAAAATGGACAATAAACAGCAGTAATACATAATTTGTAGTTTTCCATTGCACAACAATTAGCAAAGTGTATATGCATGCAAGGTACACCTGTTTGCGCACTGCTTAGAAGTGTGCAAACATGAGCTGCATTGCTAAAGTCTGACAGTTACTACTGAGTATATGAAGCACATCTTCTATTTAACTGACTCTGTGGCAGCACATGTTAATGCATTGATACTTTCCTTTCTGGCACCAGATGGTACTGTGTTCAAATCCTTTTCTCACTCTCTTGTTTTTTTCCTTACCAGAAAAAGAGGAAAATAAATGGCAGGTTTGGTTGTGTTTATTTGGTTTGTGTAAATCACAGCAGTGCACAAACTGGAGCCCCTGAAGCAGACAGGACCCAGACAGCCAAAAATAAAAATCAGATGCATTCAATTAATTCTATTGGGCATTGTGCAAACCTGCTAAGTGATGCTGCTCGGTGGCTAACAGGGAGACCTTAAGAATGAATAATAAAATAGGCCAAATCATGTAACTAAGCGTGTGGCAGTAGGTATAAGTGTAGGGATGGAGTACAGGTGGTCCTGGGTTCTAGTACAAGGTATGCCACCTTTGTTTTACTGTTGTGGCAAGTGTATTCCACAGACTAAGTACTGTCAGACTTTATCAATACATCTTGCATTTGTACACTGCTTAGCAATGCACAAACAGAAGTATCTCGCATGTGTAAACACTTTGCTAACCATTTTGCAAACCCGCTGCTCCTCATGCTGTATAAATTAATACTTTATGCTGTGTTTCTGCTCTTTACTGTCCACTTCCTTTGTATGACATGAAAGTATATATAGAAACATTACAATATGAGGGCCCTATCTGTATGTCAAATATTTAAAATACATCCATGTCTTGGCACCCCCCAATCACTACAACCCTGGGGTCTCATAGGTTCATAGGCTCATAGAATGATACTAGGCTATTGGCCCAGAGGCCCTTATAAGCCTAGCAAAGAATTTTGTCATTGTTCCCTCAAATTCAGCACCTCTTTCTGCTGTCCAGCAGGGATACAGGTGGGATCCCAAGAGTGTATTTTCTGTTTCCCATCCAGTTGTCCCGGTCATCTTAAAGAGGGCTAGAGCTGTACTTTGCTTGACATGGACAGGGAGTCTAGTCCACAGATGAGAGAGTCTTTGGGACACAAATATATCCTGCCAGCAAGTTCTATTAATGTCGCAGAGCAGGTTAAGGTCTTGCTTGCAGGTTGCAGCAACTCCATCAAGGCTGGGTCTGAGATGGCCTTGTATGCCAGATGCAGTTCACCTCTGAGCAGTCTGAATGAGACTGAATAAAAGAGAACATGCAAATGCCAAAACAGGCATTGGTATGAAGTCAGGATCAAACCTTGTACCTTGATCATGGGATGCAAATAACTTAACCATTGTGCTAACTGGTCTCAGTACTTTTTTCACACATATATCAACCACACTACAAAATGTAATATCAAATGTTGTGTGCTATGCAATGCACATCAATCTGGTAACATGCAGAGCTACAGCTACTGCTCCATACACCTAAAAAGCCTTATCTGCACAGCTACTGCAAGAATCAGCATGCCCCATAGCCACAGGGACAGAGGTGACCTTCTACACACTTGACCCTACCCATTTTGAGTTTGGCAAGGATAGAGCTTGCTTATTGACCTTCGTTGACGTCTTTGATACTGACCCCAAAGATGTGGCTGAGGAATAATATAACACCTATGTTGAGTTATCCAAGGCCTTTGACACTATGCCCCATTCATGTCTCATAGTGAAGATCTCCCATCTGGCAATTAGTCCATACAGTACTAAATGGATAACCAACTGGCTCAACAACAGAACACACACTCTCAAAGTTGGGAAGTGCACTTCCACCATTAGCTCACTCACCAGTGGAATACCACAAGGATCCAAGCTGGGTAATCAAGTGTTTGAGAAATACTTCCCTGAAGTACAGGGAGCAGTAGTTGGCCTGTAGTTTACAAGTTTCACATTATTGTTAACTGGACACACTCATATAGAGTCCCTCAATGATGGTAACATATTACAGTGGGGGCTTTCACAGACTTATGACTGGTGACAAATTCACAGACTGAACTTTAAGCATCCAATGACTCCTTCTCACCTTCGCCAGTAAAGTACCTCTGTTAATTATGATATACATAGAACCCCTCTAACCTCAAACACAGTGTTGTGAGACTTGGGAACACATGTTGATAGCAATCTACACTTTCATCACTATGCCCATAGTGGTGACACACACAATCTGCATTGCACAGCACACATCACACATACAGACATCACATACAAGACCAGGGTAGCCATACCTCTGCTGTACACTACCCTTATCACACCAATAATGGAGTATAATGCTCACATCTCTCTGTACCTCACCAGAGGACTGCAGCAATTGTACAGAACACAGGGTTGTGCCTGGGAGACTTCACACATGACATACATGGAAATATTGCCATACCTGTCACTGTACTCAGTATTTTGATAACTTGCTCATGACTACATATCTATTTCATACAAGCTTCTGAACCTCTTGTCTCACACATGGCCTGCTGATGTCATCTCCTAGAAATTCATCTGCACTCTTGCATAAATCAGACTTTTGCTGTGGTACTTGTGTAATGTACTGTGTTCTGTAATCTGTGTAATTAGAGAGGTATGGGGTTCTATTCTCACTGCAGTCAAGTGTGTGTGTGTGTGTGTGTGTGTGTGTGTGTGTGTGTGTGTGTGTGTGTGTGTGTGTGTGTGTGAGCTGATGCTTGACATTGCAAAGAGCATTTTACACCAGCATGTGGGACACTGTTATTTGCACCTAAACAGACACTGCTGATGTCATCAGCTATAAAGTGCTGCCTGACACACTCCAAGTCAGGCTTGAGCTGTGGTGCTTGTGCAGACTACTGTGTACTTAGATATGTAGGGATTCTATTCTTGTTGCAGTTAACCTTTTGTGTGTGTATGAACATTACGGAGAACATTTTACTCCAGCATGTGAGACACTGTTATCTTCTTCTCAATAGACACTGCTGTTGTCATCAGCTATATCACATTTTGGATATCCCACCAGGGCAAGATCAGAGACTGGCCTGGGGGCCAGGCAGAAGTCACTTCATCCTATCCAATGAAGTCTACAGTTAAATGGCCTTCAATCTATCCACATACATCATGACATGATGTTTAAACCTGTGTTATCTTGCTGAGAAAGCCCTGTGGTCTCTCCAGCTGCTATATGTGTCTAGAGAGGTACATGTAAAAAAAAGCATTATACTCTATTACTGCTGTAATGAGGTTTGACTATAATGCTGTCATACAATCCTAAGATATCAATATGATGGCATGACTTATGATGTGTACAACATAGGCTTTAAATAGCAGTGTGGACAGTTGATGGTCAAAGTTAAGTTTGCTATCTAAATGTATTCCCAGAGCATGCATCACTGGGTTTCTTCATAGCAGAACTGTTGTCAATGCTGTGATTAACATGGGATTCCACTTTTCAGACAGACAGCATTACAAACACACATTTTTGCATTTATTTGTAGATCAAGTGTCTTTTTCACCATTCAGTTGTGTGTGTTAACTCTTCCTGTACTATGTTAGCACCATTGGTGGACTCAATGATTGCACACAATATGCAAGAATCAACTAACTTTCTAAGGCAAAGGTCATATAATTTAGTCTGAACTGTCGAGAAATACAATTTGAATAGTAAAGGGCCAAGCACAGATCCCTGGGGATTTCCAGTGGTGGCAGCTCTACTGGTTCAGGTTGATTCACCAACTTTCACATTATGTGTTCTGTCAGTGAAACAAGTGTGTACCCATCAACTGATGTAAGGTTTAATCCCCAGCTTGAGGGTTTCTCAATGATACCATGAGTGATTGTGTCAAACCCCTAGGACAGATCACAATAGGCAGAATGCACTGTCTTAACTTCATCCCATCCAGGCCTATCACATGGAAACAATGTACTGTGACTACATCACATATCACCTATGGCATGACCCAGCACATACACCTTCCTGATATGGTTGAACACAGAGTTCGACACAACCTCCACATGGTCTATGTTCCCATACAAATGTGTACACCAACATGCATCCACCTGAGTTGTGGGGGACAGAAACTGATGCATGCATGTATAGAGACACCCTGACTCTCCTTAACTGTGAGGTAGACCAACATGTCATCATGGACCTCCTCTACATGTACTCTAGTAATATTCCAGGTGTGGACAAAAAACCTATGTGAGTTGTTACTGCTACATCAGGTCCATTACATCTGATAGATGTCCTCAAAGATGTTATCGAGGGCATGCATGATGACAACAGTGTCATCGTGTGGAACTTGAACAGGTCAAAACATTTGACAAAAATCCACACTGAGGTATTCAATCAACACTGTCATGTGTGGCCATAAACAGCTATATTACCAAACAGGTAGACCAGAGTATGACATAAGTGGAATCTCATTATGTTGAAATGTGTGATGTGACATATACCTCAGGTCCAGTGGTCAGATTGTTTCATCAGGGGTGTCTCCTAGACCCTTTTCTGCCCATTAATTCAGTGATGGACATCACAGATGACATACACATGCTGTGTCCAAACAGCTGCCTGAAGAAGTACAGCTTGTATGTAGTCATGGACTCCAAATGTGATATTAGTATAATACATATAATATCAACACATACCAGAGACTGCTGCCACAGCCATGGCAACACCTGCATTGACAAGAAACATGAAGGGATTTGGTGAAACAGGAAACAGACACACCTCCCAAGTATAATGTAGACATCCCACCCTATAATCAGACATATCATTGGTTAGACTAACTTCTCTTGTGGGCCATTTTAAGCCTATCCAATTACCCAATGTGAGAATCAAACTCTACATCTTGTGTTTAGAAGATAAAAACTTAACCATTATGTCAACCTCCCAGTGGTATAGGTATATAGGTATGTGACCTGTGTCTTGGGGTAGAGGGTAAGTGGTGCATCCACCAGTATGTGATCCCAGTGCTGACTACTCCCTTGAATGTAACACAAGTACTGGGTATGTGAAGGACATGCATATCAGAGGCCATAATAACTTCATGGTTCCCAGACTTCATCACACCAATAACTGTACAATGCACCCTTCTTCATGTACCTCCCTACATGTCTTCCAGTGATGTGTAACAGAAATATACCACCTTTGTCACAGTGCGCTGCCACACAGCTTATTGGCCATACCTACGTATTCTTTCTGGGGAATCTACATGACTGTCTGATGGTGCAGAACAACAATGGGTTCATAGGTGTTTACTAGGCTGATGATCACAAGGCATGTTTTAAGCCTAGCCATGCATCCCCAATCTCTGACAAGTTTTGATAACCTTGATAAGTGTAAGCAGGAGCTTGGGAAATGAAACATTTACAAGCAAGGGGCTGGAAAATGAACAGTTTACAGGTTGTCTGTGTCCATTAGAAACATTGGTACCAAACCAGGGATGAAATTCCTGTTCCCCATCCAATTGTTCAAGCTGCACTTGAATTGGGTTAGGGAGGAACTTTGCTTCAGATGAATAGTGAGCCTTTTCCAGCGAGGGGGTAATCTCTGGGATACATACATACCTGTCTATCCAGCAAGTAAGTCTTGAGAATTGGTAATCCAGGTGCTGTTTATTTTGTGGATATGCAGAAGGTCCATCAAAGTGAGGTCTGACAATGCCCTGTATACCAGGCATAGATCTTCCCTCAAAAGCCTGTAAGACACAGAATACACAGAGAGGGCCTTGAGGTGGTCTGCACAGGACATTTTACTTATGCCCTTTACTCTTTTAGTGAAGAATGTCTGTGGACATTCCAGTTGTTGGATATGCCTGGTTAGATACATACCAAATTGGGCATTGTACTTAATGATAGGTCTGATGAATGAGGAATACAGTGGAACAATGACTTCCTTGGACCTACATGCCATACATTTGGGAGGGTGGCCTAATGGTTAAGGTGTTGGCCTTACAAAGACAAGGTACAGGGTTTGAGTCTTACAAGGATAATTGGTAAATGGCTCGCAAGGGCAGTTAGCTTAGTACTAACCTATGAACTAACCTATAAGTTGCACAACATAGAATGATTTCCTCACTACTGTAGACATATGATGGTCAAAGGCTAGATTACTGTCTTTGCTTGTCCATAACTACTGGGTCATCTTTAAGGGGTGTGTTGTCAATATGATATTTGCCAGGGGTGGATGATTTCCTCATGTCATTTAGTTTTAGTCCATGGCTCTGACACCAGTTATTTGTCTGTGTCAGCCCTTCCTGGATAACATTTGTGTCAGTGTGGGATACAATGACAGCCCCTAATTTGCAATCATCTGCTAATGTACTCAGCAGAGACTGCTGACATTGGCCTTGACTTCAGAGAAGTCCCTGAGGGACTCCACTTGTGACTGACCTCTTTGTAGAGGTGGACTCTCCAATTATAACTTCACTGGTCCTGTCTGTGAGGCAGTTGGCTATCCATCTGGTGATATGCGGATTTGTACCTAACTTCTTGAGTTTGTCAACAATGCCCGAGTGGGGTATTGTGTTAAATGCCTTGGCCAGGTGAAGGTAGGCAGTGTGAACCATTTTGCCCTCATCCATTGCTTTGGTGACCTTCTCAAAGAAGTCCACCAGGTTAAATAGGCATGTCCTCCCCTTGAGGAAACCAAACTGGGTTGGGTCCAGTGTTTGGAGGTATACTATATTACTTGTGATAATTTCTATGATAGTTATTTCCATGGTTTTACATATAAGACTAGTGAGACTTATGGATCTGTAGTTTTCAGGGTCAGTAGATGGCCCATATTTGTGCAGAGGGATAACTATTGCTGTTCTCCATTCATGAAGCATGAAGCCTGTTTCGAGGCTACAGTTAAATAGCAATTCCAGAGGGCTTGACAGGTCATGTTTCATGCTATTTAGGCAGCATCCTGGGATGCTGTCTGGGCCCACTGATGCAGTGTTCTTGGCCTTAGAGAGTTGTTACACCAGATGCATGTGTGCTACCTGTTCAGCTTATGCACATACTGCATACATAGGTGTTTGACAACATTAATACATATATATCATTAGTGACATTGTGGATTATGCCATAGATATACGCCATGCACATAAGACAACTAGTCTGTATTGAACATACTGTCACATACAAGTATAGTAGTGTCCCTCCTTACACCTCCTGCAGAGATTACAGTACCAGGGCAGTGTCCGTGGTTACCCTCATAGAGTGTGAATGTATCATAATAGTTGTCAAGTGTGTGTGTGCAAGCTCATCTCTTATCACTCCACATCACATATGTTATGTCCGAGGCATAGGATTAGTTGTGGTATTATTGTGATATTGTCCATGATTGTAGTTGGTTCTTGGAATGTTTGCCATGATCATTTACCTGTGGCCACCTTGCTGGTGACCTCTGCTGAGATTACACTCATATTCAGGTATATTATTTTGCACATCTTCACAGCATGCAAGCTACCCCAATTATATGCCAGATCTTTGATAGATGTCCTCTGCATTATTCATGAAAGGATGCTTATCTCACACAGACATCCTCCATGTACCATACAGATATGTGCTCGGTATTGCTGCTACAGCTATTGTCCATTGACATGCCTTCCTCTGCTGTACAAGCAGGAGCTTCACCTGTACTCGTCCCCTGTGTTCATTCCTACAATTCAACTGTGTCCCTATTCAATACACACACTTTCACTAGGTGATCATTTTACATGGCAGTCCCATGTCTTGTTACAAATCTTTAACACAGCTTCAGTACAGAATGCCAGGGAAGGGATATCACAATATTCTGCACTGTAGGTACACTGTCCTGTACTTTGTTTGGACCATATGCTTCACATTCATACCTCTCAACTGTCCAGATATTCCCAGGTTGTCCAGATGTTTTCCTTAACAAATACGTGGCTTTCTGCCATATCACTGGGATGATATCTGGACTGATGTGAGTCAATATTACATGCATTCGAGTGGACACCTCTGAACTGTCCTGGTCAATACAGAATGACCAGTTTTTGTCTCATATTTGTGATCTTTTCTTCATAACATTTTTTTTCCTGGCAAATCATTGGCATGTCATTGCAGCGTGCAGTCAGAAACTGATGACTGACATTTGAGTTTCAAACTTCATGCTCTTCAGAAAGTTCATGCTAATGTACAACCTATATATTCCATCAACTTCCTAAGTTTGTCAGTGCAAGATTAAAAATCTGTCCCTATTTCTAGCCCTTTATCCCCCCATTTTTATTGCTTTGCCCACATTTGTCACTCTAAGGGGTTGTGAGTGTTATACTCTAACACATTCCTATGTGACATCTGTGCTAAATATGTCCCTATAACTAGTTATTTGTCCTCTCATTAAGTTGGCCTCTGTGCAGATGTGTTGTACTAATAGAATGACAGCTATTTGTAAAACTCCTGGTGATAATTGGGGCATTGCATACAAATAAATGCATCGTAGGTGCTCTTTCTTACATGGAATTGCTATCCAAGAACACTTATAAGGTTTTACAGCCAGCAACACTTCTGTGAGCCATGAAACGTAGCTTAGGCACACCACACCTTATTAATATACATTGCGCACTGCGTGTGATACACTGTCGTGCAAACATGTACACTCTTTATAGGGTCTGTGCAAAGTCAACAAGGAGTTTATTGAATCCCACAGAATATCTTATCAGAACTTATATTGCTAAAGCAGCAACTAATTATGACATGAGGAGCACCTGATTTATTAAATTTTTGTTCACTCATTATACTGAAACCTTTTTTGTCTGCTTTGAAAAAGGAAAGCCATTTGATTTTCTTAAAAGTGCATGAGTTATTTAAAAAAGCAACTGTTGATGAACCCTTAAAGTAATGTTCTGTCAACTAATATAACCTTTACCATTTGTCTATGTTCTGTATTCTAATTGTACCAAGTTTAGTATATCCCAGTAGTTGCAGTTTATCAAACAAATGTGTTGACAGGCTGGGATTATAGTCATTCTTTGAAAGATGTCAGATATGTTGTAACCATTAAATATCATGCATAAGAACGTTTTAAGGTATTGAAAATATCATTATGCAAGTTATAAGTTCTTAGAAAAAATGGATCTTGACAAGATATTTTTAGACTGCATAATTCATATATGTAGGTAAAATATTTGTGTGATTTGCCATAACCTCAAGGCAAATACATTATTATAAGAGGGTTGTGGATACACTGAATGGGTTTTATTATAAAAACATGCCTGACATCTAAAATAATCATAATATTTTTCAATAGCAGTTGTGGTTAAAGTAGTTGAAGAGATGGAACACTCAAGTCACTCCAAATAAAATTCTAGGCTAACTTCTAGAATCATGTTAACTTGCCAAAGATAATTTCAGCAAGACTCAAACCACTGAAATGGTTTTGCTGAAAACCACATTTTGAGAACCTAAAACAAAATGGGCAGATTAACTCCCACATCCCCTTAATTATATATAATGACTATACAGTCATGCAACAATGAGAAGGGGACAAAGTCAGTTTTGCTCTATATAGGCTTGCAGCAAATCCATTTTAGTGGTTTAGGACTTTCAAAAATGACCTTTGCAGAGTTGTCAGGTTTACCCAGCATTCTTATCAGAGCTGCATTATACAACATGAAGGAGTTTGAACACAAATTTAACCTGATTGTAAGATTGCATTGTTTTCTAATAATCATGTAAAAAAAGCTATTTGGTGTGGCAATGAAATGCTGGTGTCAGTGAGGCTATTACAAAGAGACATCAGTGGGCAACCTTCTCTATTGTTCCAGAAAGACAAAAAAGGCACAGATCAAATTAATATCAGCTTGCAGAAGGTAACACTCATCTATGCATTCACTGGTAACTTTTGAATACATAATATAATTCAGCAGGACATTAAAATAATTTTATTGTCACACATTTATTAGGACTAGTGGAAGTGAAAGACCACCAGGTAATTAAACTGCTTGCTCCCTAACAATCCAAAATATGTATTTTCTTCACATTACTATATCTATTTAGTGATGCCATGGTGGTGCAGCAGTTAGCGTTGTCGCCTCACAGCAAAGAGGCTCTCCGGTTCGATTCTCAGCTGGAGTGCCTTCTGTGTGGAGTCTGCATGTCCTCCCCGCAGTTGAGTAACTTTAAAGACATGCAGGTAGGTGTGTATTTGAATGGGTGTTGCCTTTCTTGAAGGTTGGGCATTGAGCTGGCACCTCGGCACCGTAAAAATCTACTGCCAATCATATGCAGACCGGAGTTCCACTGTGGCAACCCCTAACCAGGAAAAGCCGAAAGGCATTACTTTTTTTCTACATTTATTTAGTGAGTAAGCTATATTTGTGCACTGGTATAGAACACTGATCATAAATAACCAATTGCAGACTCAGAAGAGGTCTCATGAATAGTAACAGAATTTTTTACATCAACGCGGTGTTAACATAACAAATACATGAATATAGGAAACATCACATTTGCATAGAGATAAACATACATAATACATAAATACAGGAATACATATATGAGGAGGTTACCATATTTGTTGTAGTCAAACATTTCAAAAGCAACATGCATGTATATATTTACATAAAAAGGAACAAGAAAATAAAGGTAAACAAATAAAAAGGGAAACTAAGAAGGAGAGGAGTAAGAGAGGGACTTTAAGTTTGAGTGTAAATTATGCAATTGTAAATAAGTAGGCTGACATCTGCAAATTAGTAATCCCCCCACTGAGGATGTGAGGGATTTGAGTCTGTGGACTTGTATCAGAAGAATTATTTATTATTGGCCATATTTTTTTCTTCCTAAAATAAGTTGTCTCCATATCAACAACCTCCATACATTTAAATGTATGATAGCTGATCTCAGCAGGTGAGTACTACAGTTTCCCAGCTACAGTTTATTTTATGATTACAATGCTGTACACATTTAGTTAAGTCTTATATTATCAACATTTCAGTGTATCAGATGTTATTTTGCTCCTGGTGCTATAATGAAATGGCTGTCATGTGAGTTAAATAAATGTGAAAGTTGTTATTTTTTAATCTTCCTTTGTACTGAGTTTTTATGACCTTGGAGATACTGTATGTAAAGAATGGGGGTGGGTGGGGGCAGACCCTCCAAATCAAAGTTTCACAGGGGTGTATACACCATGCAAAAATGATAGTTTAAGGAATCTGTGATTAAAAGCTACACATGAATAAAGCTGTTGAATATGTGAGTCTGCTAAACTGGTTTAACTAATATTCTTTGGAACATTTTGCTAATCTACAACAAGACCTGTGTAAAGCAACTATTTAAATTGTCCAGGGACATATAAAATGATGGCTGTAGCCATATAAATACTTGTAAATGGCTTCACAATATTTAGCTTCGAGTTACCACAAATATTTAATTCTTACAAGACTACACATAGACCTGTGAAACTGAGAACACTCAGATTTGAGACAAAGACTATGTAGCTGAAAACAAAGGCCGCATGATATATCTATCTATGTCTGTGGTCCAAGATAAAATGGTGTTAAGTAGTCTGATATATTAGTTTTATGGGAATTTCATCTGCATACACAACAATACCAAGAGTCCCCTCTACCTTTCAGCTTTTGCTAAGTGCTTAAGGAAACAGGAGCTTACAAAGTAAACATAGTCAGAATGCAAACTCAATGAATATACAAGAAGCATAGTGTTTCCATGCAGTACATTTTAATGCAGAACTCTAAGAATTCTATGACTTTTGGGCCAGAAAATCAGTCAACTAACTATGTTATTTTACATCAAATTTTCTAAAAGATGCAATGAGCAAAAAACAGAGTGGTGAATTTATTTATTTATTTATTTATTTTTACATTTTTGGAATGTGTACATGTTGTATATTTGACATACTTTGACATTTTGCAGATAGACTGTGGTGACAGTAATGTCAATGTACTAGAATGAAAGCATTCTGTGGATAAAAGTGTGACACCTGCACCCTGGCTCAGCAATCAAAGAGCCTCAGTCCTCACCACTAACACCAGAGGGCATCTCATAGAAGAGGAAAGGATAACAAATACACACAGTAAAGTACAGTTTCCCTTAAGTGCACACAGAGATCACAGTCAGTCTGGGGCTGGTTGCTCCCTTGCTCACAAGGTCCCCATTAAGACTCCCCACTGGCACAGCATTAGGGTCATGATCTCAGCCTAGCTGGCAAGCTCACCTCCAGTACTCTCTCTGTCCAACCAGTGTTTTGTGTCCCTGCCCAAGAAGCTGACACACACACACACTTTGAGATAAGTATTTATACAACTTCACAGACACTTCTGGGAAAGGCTGACACAGATTCTCCAGCCCCTTTACCCAGACTATACAGTAGTAATTACTGCCACCACCAGCTAATAATTATCAGCTACCCAAAGGCCCTTAAAAGGGTGGCCGATTATTACTGTGCAATATAACTATCCAATTGGTAGTATAGCCCAGGGTTAAATCTATAGGAGTGGCTTAGACAGTAAACTCTATAAATATGCAATGTACTCTAGAGCTTAACTTATCTCTACACAAGCCAGCCACAGGTAAAAGATTTTTAAAATATTTAATAATAAATACTAAAAACACAAGACAATACTACTACACCAGAGTGCTATTCAAGAATTCAGAGATCACACAGAAACTTAAAATAATTCAGTCGTACAGTTCTAAAATAACAGCAAAAAACACTTCAAAAAACACTTCATCTATCTACAAGAAAACACACTTCTAAGATACTACTTACATAAAGAGAGCATAAGGCAGTGCTGAGTTAGATAGTCAGACAAAAATGCTTACAGTCTCTCTCTGAGCAATAGTTTTTAAAATCACTAACAAACATCTCTGCTGGGCCCTCCCAGATTACATAATTTTGACACTTAGGTTTCTCCAGTATACACATTACATCATTTTGACACTTAGTCTGGAGTTTCCAGGCCAACAGGCTACATAATTTAACAATCTAACACTTGCTTAGGAAACTACAACAATAAAAGACATTTCACATGTACACTCTAGTAATTATTCCTTAAGTTCAAACAATAGAAAGAATGTGATAGCCCAGAGCAAATGGCTCTAAGCTCTGGAGATCAAAGAACATACAAAACATAATTTTAATTTCAAAGAACATTTGAAATGCTTGGCTTAGTTTTCCTTACAGCAGATGTCAATGTTGCTACAATCTTGAAGTTCAACATTTTACAGTGTTTACTTTCATTTAACTCATAAGCCTGTATTTTACATTTATATTTACAAATGCCAGAGTTATGTATCAAATTCTATTTGGCTAAGCTGGCAGTCTTCACCCATCTCTACCTAATCTTCACATCTCTCCCCACCTGGAGAACTCAAGCTAGTTTTTCAAGTGACCCTTGAGAAATACTGCTTGAGAGGGTTAGGTCTGAGTGTACCTCACCCCATTCCCTGTCTTGAGAGCCCATCTGCATTGGCATTGCTACTTCCACTGCGGTGCTGCACTGACATATTATATGCTTGCAACCTCAGGCGCCATCTTAGCAACTTGGCATTTGGTCGCCTGGATCTGTTTAACCATATTAGGAGGTTGTGATATGTCATTACAGTGAATTTTCTACCATACAGATAAGGCTGAAGTTTCTGCAATGCCTACACTATGGCTAGACATTCCTTTTCTACAGCTTTTCTACAGCTGCATAGCATTCTTCCCTGGGTTGGAGCCTAAGACTGAGATAAACCACGGGGTGCTCTTCCCCGCTGAAGAAATCTGGCTAATTACAGCCCCCACCCCATGGGTCAAAGCATCCACTTGCACAACAAATTATTTGCTGAAATCTGGACTGGCTAAACCAGGGGGTCCTCCCAAAGCTTCTTTAAGCTTCTGGAATGCCTGTTCACATGCTGGGGTCCACACTACCTTATCTGGACAGTTCTTTCTTGTCATGTCTGTGAGGGGAGCAGCTATGGTACTATAACTATGGATGAGCTTTCTGTAGTACCCTGCTGTCCCTAAGAATGCCCTCACCTGCTTTTTAGTAACTGGTGCAGGCCATGCCTGAATGGCTCCCACTTTGGCAGGTTCTGGCCTTATCTTACCACTCCCCACTCTATGTCCTAGGTAGGAGAACTCTGCCATACCCACCTGACATTTGCTCAGCTTAATGGTCATCCCTGCCCTCTGTAGTCTGCCCAGCACCTCCCTGACATGCTGAAGGTGTTCTGGCCAGGAATGGCTGTAGATGGCAATATAATCTAGGTAAGCAAGGGCAAACCTTCCTGCTCCTGTTAGGATATTATCTACCAGCCTCTGGAAAGTTGCCGGGGCATTCTTCATGCCAAAGGGCATGTTTGTGAACTCATACAAGCCAAAAGGAGTCACAAAGGCTGACTTCTCTCTAGCACTGGGAATCAAGGATACCTGCCAGTAACCCTTGGTAAGATCAATTGTTGTAAGATACTTAGCCCCACCCAGCTGCTCTAGGGCCTCATCTGTCCTAGGCATGGGGTAAACATCCGACTCTGTGTGATTATTTAATTTCTTGTAATCCACACAGAACCTGGTGCTGCCATCCTTCTTTGGCACCAGCACCACTGGGGAGGCTCAGGGACTGTTGGACTCTTGAATCACCCCTAGTTCCAATATCTCCTTTACCTCTTCCCTCAGAGTCTGTCTGACCCTCTCAGGCACCCTATAAGGGGCCTGCCTAATAGGCCTTTGGGGTCCTGTATCCACCTAGTGCTGCACCAGGTTGGCACACTCTGGTTTCCCAGTGAACGTTTCCCCATATTCCTGCAACACTGCTCGGATTTCTCAAACCTGGGTAGGAAATAGCTGCTGGGATATTGCTATCCCTTCCACTGAGGTGTCAGCCTGAGCCTCACTGAGCAGATCAATCACCAGATCTCCCTCAGACTCCTCCTGCAAATCACTGGAAATGCTCAGCACAAGGGCCTTACTATCATGGTAATGTTTCATCATGTTAACATAGTACAGTCTGTGCCCCTGCCAACTGCCTAGATATTCCATCATGTAATTAACATCACTTACCTTTCTTACCACCTTGTAGGGTCCCTCCCAAGCTGCTGGCAGTTTGTTGTGTCTGACATGAATGAGAACCATTACCTGCTGCCCCACACTATACTCTCTATCTCGAGCATTCCTGTCATATCACACCTTTTCCTGTTGTTGGGCTACTGCCAGGTCCTCCTGGGCCAAGCCCATGAGTTCCCTGAGCTTTGTCCCGAGGTTTAGGATGTATGCCACAACAGACTCCCTGTGAGACTTGCACTCACCTTCCCACTTATCTCAAATTACATCTAGAGGTCCCCTCACCCTATGCCCATACAACAACTCAAAGGGTGAAAACCCTGCGGATTCCTGGGGAACCTCTCTGTAAGCAAACAAGAGATGGGGCAAATATTTGTCCCACTCCCTCTTAAACTGATCTGCAAATGCCCATAGCATGGACTTGATTGTAGAGTTTAACCTCTCAACAAGACCTTTAGTCTGGGGATGGTAGGGGGTGGTCTTCATGTGCTTCATCCCACAGGACTTCCACAGACAAGCCAGCAGGTCTGACATGAAATAGGCACCTCTGTCAGACAGTATTTATTTTGGGAAACCCACCCGGCTGAAAATCTCTAACAAAGCATTTGCCACCTTCTCTGCCTCAATGGAGGACAAAGCCACCGCCTCAGGGTATTGTGTAGCATAATCCACTACCCCTAGGTTATTCTTTTTCCCTGTGGAATTTGGGGTACTCAGAGAACCCACAATATCCAAAGCTACCCTCTGAAATGGCTCCTCAATCACAGGCAAATGCATCAAAGGGGCTCTCACCTTGTCTCCTGCCTTGCCTACCTTTTGGCACTGTGCACAGGTCCTGCAGTACCCTGTTACATCTCTGAAAATTCCAGGCCAATAGAAGTTCTGCATAATATGCCTCTTTGTATGTTTTATGCCCATATGACCTGCAAAGGAACGATCATGTGCTATGGATAGAAGTGCCAGATGGCAGGCTCTAGGCACTACCAACTGCTGTACTTCCTCACCTTCTAGCCCTCCCTCAGGGGTCCACTCTCTGTACAGTAACCCTTTGTCCCAGTATACAGATTCCCCCCTTCCCTTGAAAATCAGGTGCCATCCTAGCTACCTGCCTCAGGCCTTCCAATGTAGGGTCTGAGAGCTGAGCCTGTCTCAACTCTCGCCTTGTAACCCTTCCCAGCTCCCCTTCCACAGAAGTCTGGCATCCTCTGAGAGTGGTGCCTCACTGTCAGCCTGGGTACTACTACTCACCTCTACCTTTGCAGTCACTCTGTCCAAGGGACCATCAGTACCTACAAGCAGCAGTGGCTTACCTTCCATCTCACTGCTACAGTGCAGCTCCCTCCCTAAAGTAACCACCTCAGTAGTCCTGGATGCAATAATGCAGTCTGTCTGGGTCTCCCCCAGACTACCAGACCCACATGCTTGTCTCCTAGCCTCACTGCATGTAACTGCATAAGCACATGGTACTGCCTCATCCAAATCCTTCCCTCTCAGGACATCTGCAGGATGGTAGTGTAGTACCCCTGTTGTCTCAAGACAACCTACTATTGGCATTTTGTCTTTCCCACTTACTGGCTCCCTCACCTTTGGTTCCCCACCTTGCCTCTGTGGAAACCTGTATGCCACATGGCCCCACTGGTTGCATTCAAAACATTTAACCCTAGCTCCTGGATGTGTACCTGAACTAGTGGCTTCCCCTGCTACTGGCAGATTCTGTTGGGGCAGTCTGTGCTTCCCACCATGGGTTCCTTTAGACCCATGAGCAGCAGTGGGGGACACCTTCCTGTTCAGGGCTGCCCTGCTTGCCAGGTATAGGTCTCCTTTCTTCCCCAACTCATCTGAAGTAGCACATTGTCTATCAGCTAACCAGATCCTCATGTCCTCAGGCAAAGTGCTAAGGGCTTGTTCCCTCACCAAAAGGTCTGCCAGCCCTTCAAAAGTGTTGACCTGACAACCACTCACCCAGCTATGAAAATAAGTGCTCAGTTCAGCAACATATTCACACACACTTTCATCTGCCTTGCTTCTATGCTCACAAAACTTTTTCCTATACATTTCAGGTGTTAGCTTAAAACATTCTAAAAGACATGTTTTTACAGTAGTATAATCAAAACAGACAGCGTCAGGCATTTTTGACAAAAAAGTTACAGCTTTCCCATGGAATGAAGGGGTCAGGAACCATACCCAGAGCCTTTGGTCAACACTATACTGTTTGCATACCCTCTCAAACATATGAATGAATCGATCAAAATGATCCCCCTCTTTAAATTGCGGAAGAAATTTACTGACCTGTTGTGCTTCTGGGGTCCAGTTACTCCCTTCCCCATTATCTCCATGACTCTGGCAAAGAGTCAGCATTTCCCTCTCATGCCTCTTCTGACACTCCTTTTCTTAGGCTTATATCTCCAAATGCATGGCCTCCAACTAAGTCTCTTTAGCTCCAGCTGGATTTTTAAGTCCACTGCAGAAAGGTTGAGCTGTCCATTCTCCGAGAATATTGTATTTCTACTGCCAGTCTGATTGTCCTTCGCAGAAAGGTTGAGCTGTCCATTATCCAAGGATATTGCATATCCACTGCCAGTCTGATTGTCCTCCTGGATGTTGTTTTTTGATGCAGCTGTAACCAAGGCTGCAATCAGGTCTGCCTTTGTCAGGTTTCCATGCACCAGTCCCCTAGCCTGGCACATCTCCACTGGCTGGCTCCTTTTCAGCTTTCATACTCCTTTGCTGACATGCTGCCTGCTTACCATGACTAACTAAGCTAACAAAATAAATAAAACAATTGTGATCTGAACTCTGTTTTAGAGTACAAAACACCTTCAGAGATCACTGTACATAAGCTACAGGATACACTCTTCCCACGCCACTACAAGCCAATTAGTATTTGGCATCTAATTAATATGTGATGAGGATATCCCACTAATGCCCACCAATCAATATATGAAGTTGATCCCACCACTGCAAACCAATTAATATGTGAGGTGGATATCCCAACCACTGCCACTAATTAATATGTGAGGATATCCCAACCACTGCCACCAATTAATATGTGATGCCCATGCCCTGGCCCAGCAATCAAGGAGCTTCAATCCTCATCACTAGCACCAGAGAGGGTGTCTCATATATGAGGAAAGGATATGAAATACACACAGTAAAGTACAATTTCCCTTAAGTCCACACAGAGATCACAGTCAGTCTGGGGCTGGTTGCTCCCTTTCTCCCCAATTCCCTAATAAGACTCCCCACTGGCACAGCTATAGGGTCCAGATTTCAGCCTAGCTGGCAAGCTGACCACCAGTACCCTCTCTGTCCAACCAATGCTTCGTGCCCCTGCTCAAGTAGCTGACACACACACACAAACGCAGACACATACACACACCCACACACACACCCCCACACACACACACACACACACACACACACACACACACACACACACACACACACACACACACACACACACACACACACACACACACACACACACACACACACACACACACACACACTTTGAGATAAGTATTTATACAACTTCACAGACACTCCTGGGAAAGGCTGACACAGATTCTCCAGCTGTGCCCCTTTACCCAGACTATACAGTAGTAATTACTGCCACCACCAGCTAATAATTATCAGCTACACAAAGGCCCTTAAAAGGGTGTACAATTATTACTGTGCAATATTACTATCCAAATGGTAGTATAGCTCAGGGCTAAAGCTATAGGAGTGGATTAGACAGTAAACTCTATAAATATGCAATGTACTCTAGAGCTTAACTTATCTCTACACAAGCCAGTCACAGGTAAAAGTTTTTTTTAATATTTAATAATAAATACTAAAAACACAAGACAATACTACTACACCACAGTGCTATTCAACAGTTCAGAGATCACACAGAAACTTAAAATAATTCAGTAGTACAGTTCTGACATAAGAGAAAAAGCACTTAGTCGAATCTTTATAGTCCTATCTATTTCTACAATAAAACAAACTTCTAAGATACTACTCACATAAAGACAGCATAAGGCAGTTCTGAGTTATACAAAAATGCTTACAGTCTCTCTCTCTGAGCAATAGTTTTTAAAATCACTAACAAACAATTCTGCTGGGCCCTCCCAGATTACATCATTTTGACACTTAGGTTTTCCCAGTATACACATTATATAATTTTGACACTTAGTCTGGAGTTCCCAGGCCAACAGGTTACATTATTTAACAATCTAACACCTGCTCAGGAAACTACAACAATAAAAGACATTTCACATGTACACTCTAGTAATTATTCCTTAAGTTCAAACAATAGAAAGAATGTGATAGCCCAGACCAAGAACATTTGTAATGCTTGGCTTAGTTTTCCTTACAGCAGATGGTAATGTTGCTACAATCTTGAAGTTCAACATTTTACAGTGTTTTCTTTCATTTAAGACACAAACCTGTATTTTACATTTATATTTACAAATGCCAGAATTATGTATCAAATTCTATTTGGCTAGGCTGGCAGCCTTCACCCATCTCTACCCAATTTTCACAAAAAGGATAATATTTAAATCCAGATTTAGTTGAAGACAACACAGTAGCAGCCATTAACACAGTAACAGACAAAGTAATTACATCTTTAGGAAGAGGTCGATCATGATTTTGTTAGGTCATTCTCTTTTCCTATCTCTTTGTCATATTTGTTTCCATGTTAAGACAGGTGTGTTCATTTATTTGTTTGCTTGTTTTTATCCTTGTTGACTTGGAAATTTTGAATTGATGCCCTGCTTTCATAATAGGCCTGAGGAGAAAAGCTTCAACAAATACAAGATATAAAACAATCAACATTATAAAGTAGAATATGCAATTAATACAAACACAATATGCATATTTGAAATATATATTAAAACATCTACATTGTCAAGTAGCAAAGGCAAGAACACTTGATACAAATATTATAAAGCAGAGGTTAGAGACATATAACAGGTAAAGATGTCTGTCAAAACAGAGAATTAATGTTACAAGCTATTAATGAGTTGCTTCATGTGGTCCAGAGTTTGATTCCCTCAGCCTCTATTTGCCTACTTTGTGACTGAGCAAGTCACTTAACCAGACAGTGCTTGGGGCCACTTGGGAAGTTGGACTAGACTCTTCAGTCATCTCCAGGACTGCATACCTAGTAACTGCTTATGAATTTAACCAATGACAACAAAGTTCCTCATTAGCAAACAAAGCTCCTCATTAGCACTCTTCAAGAAAAATCTTGATGATTGGATGGGAAATAGGATATTCACCCCAGGGATCATTTATGTGGCTCTGCTTGACAGGGGCACAGGAAAATAATTTTCTTGGGTGGCGAAAGCCAGGGTACATTTTGGCTAGGCTTATAAAGTCCCTAGGGCCAACAGCCTAGTACCTACCTATGAACCTATGAAGCAATATTAAAGGGTAGATAGAAATGAAAATCAAGAATATTAGTTGCAAATATTACAGAAATTAATTACTGAACAGCAACGTATATGAAAGTAATGGTCAAATAACGATACAAATATTTAGCTCATGGACACTGAAAGTATTGTCATAAAATCACATTGATCAAAGAAACATAAACAGAGTAACAATGGAGAGAAGTAAAAGTAAGTACTAGTAGAAGGTGTATGAGGTTACTCCAGAATTACTGTTGGTAATGCACTTTATATGGAAATGTCCCAAGAGTAAATAAAGGATATCTAAGAAAGAAGTGGCAAGCAGAGTATAGTCAACTATTTTATAATTTGTATGTAATGAAAGAAAATACTAGGAGTAGTTTCCTGTGGTTTTCAGATATAGTGTGTGTGTGTGTATATATATCTATATCTATATCTATATATATATATATATATATATATATATATATATATATATATATATATATATATATAAATATATAGTGGCTAAAACCTTATCCACCATAATAGTTCCATTTCTATGCAATGTCTGTACAGAAAAGCTTTCAATATAATAAAGCAGAATTAAAATAAAAAAAAAAGTTTTTGCTGCTCAACACTAGGAGTAAAAAACTCTATTCCCTACAAGCACTTCTTACCCTGAAAGACTTAGATATATGCATCATCACAAAGACCTGATTCAGGACCATTAATAGCACCCTATCAGTGAGAATCTCAAAACCTACCACACATTTAGTCACCCTGTACTAGATGAAAACACTAAAGGTGATGCTGGATTCATATTTGTAAAAATAAAAATGGTTAAACAAGATAATCTGGAACTGTTCTACATCCAACTTACCAATAATAAGACTCCTTACCACATCACGGCTAACTATTCAACTTCCTTTCTATGTCTCCCTACATGCATAATTCATACCTATCTAGTATGGAGTCCCGATGCATTAAGCCAAACATCATTCTCTATGGGATTTCAACCACCCCTGTCATTAACTCAGAGGCATATACATCTTCTAAGATGCATGTCCAGAATTTTCTGAACCTCATCAATACCAGCTCTCTGAACCAGTTAGTTTGCATTCAAACCAGGGGCAATAAAATCCTGCAGTTAGTCCTCACCACTATGGAACACCTCTGCTCCCTACCAAGTGCATCTCCCTGTCTACACAAATCCGACTACAAGGCATACAAGTGATATTAAGACAAAAAATGATAATATACCACTGGTAGGAAACACATTAAGTATCTCTGGTTCATCAGTTCATAGATTAGTACTAGGCAAATTGCTCTTGTGGGTTATTTTAAGCCTAGCCAATTACTCCATGTTAGGATCAAGCCTTGCACTTTGTGTCTGTATGGTAAACCCTTTAACCATTATGCCAACCTCCCTCGCAATGTTTTGATAAAAAAAGGCATAAAATAACATTTGAAATTTCTTCAGAAAGAAAAGTTTAGGCTCTACGTAGGACATATACCATAATTCTTTTGTCCTTCCATGTATAAACTGTTACCTGAGAAAGATAATTAAGATGTGTAACAGGATAAATCACGGACGTGACCTCAGTCATCCCGTTACTATTTGGAATATTAAAATGCACTATCGGCAGTTTGTAGATGACATGATACATATTATAAGATAAGAATTAAGTATATTGAAAGTAGAGATCAAACTACAGAAAAGAAATGAATAAGATAGGGAGTTATCTGAATGTAACAAAATATAAATGATTATAGATAGAGGCAAAAGATGGTAAGAAAACTGTAGTATGAGAAATACTGAGCCATTAGAAATAGGTATTGGAGGCTGGAAAGCCATTCAGCTTAAATAGGAGAAGGTATCAGAAATAAAAAAAATGATAGTGGATGCAAGGAAACGGGTCCTCTTCAGTCGAACGAACGTTTACAAGTTTGAACCACATATGGCCGAGACAATATTTTTGAACTTGTAAAAGTTCGAATGGACTGAATGGAGATCTCCGTACAGAGCAGAAAGGGGAGATTTCCCATTTCCGCAATGTAGTGCGATCTCAGAGTTGGTATATTTAAGTAAGGGTGTGTGGGGGGTGCAGGGGGGCATAGCCCCCCCTGCTAAAGATGTTTAATTTTTAGTTTTGTTGTTTTTTATGTTTCTATTTCAGTATTCAAACATTTACGGGTTCAAACATATGGTCTCGGCTATATTTGGTTCGAATTTTAAATGTTTGATCTAATGAAGTAGATCCAAGGAGACATATTATGAATTACAGGAAAAATAGTATCTGATAAAGTCAGTTTTGCTAGGAGAGATGAGTTATTACAAGAAGCTCTACCCATTGTCTGAGAAAATGAAGAGAGAGGTAGAATGTATGGGAATCTTTCTTTTCTGCAGTTTGGGCCTTAGAGTTATTGCAAGAAGCAGTGGTGGCTTATGCCATCAGACTGCAGGATTGCAGCCCTCCCGGCAAAAAGAGTCAAGTTTGGACATTTTACATACAATAAAAAATAAAATGTATTTAAATATTTTGTTTGTTGTGCTCTAGTGAGTCCGACCAAATCGCAGTCCCGGAACTCGAACTACGCATGCTCGTCGAGTTCCGTTTTTTTTTTTTTAGCATTTCTGTAAATATACCAGACTGCTGTAAAAGCAGTCTAGATTAATGAGATGGCATCAGTGTGATGCCCAGAAGTCTAGGTGGTTTAACCGTACAGTAAAGTAGAAGGGGGGGGGGTTGGACTGCCACATCCACAGTCATGTATGTGACGTGGACGCCTGGATGTTTACTGATTGGTTCTCGCTCACTTCCCGCACTTTGCGTGCTGTGAAAAAGAAAGCGAGAAACAGTCAGCAGCCAGCACTACTATGGCTTGAACGGAGACTTGGAGTTTGTTCATTCGGAGAGTTAGTGACTGAGAGGAGGAGGAGACTGAGACACTCATTGCTATATACTGGTAACGTTACCACTATTTACTGCTATTTTAACTGCTTCACTTAGCAATAGTATCCAAAATAACATATCTGCTGCTCTCCATTAAAAGTCATGCCAACCTCAAAATACAGTAATATCAGGAAAGGTGATTTTTGTGCACCTACTACTGTATGTAAAACATCTTCTGGGGCAGAATGACATATTCATGAGGTTTGTGACTTGTCCTATGATGGTCATGATTACATTTTTGCCAAAGCCAGTTAATATTGTCACTTTCATAATCTGTGTTTACAGCCATGAAAGATGACTTATATGTTTCCAAGTTGTTTTATTATTTTACCTGAAACTCCCAGGATGCCATCTGTACAGGGGCTGCTTCAAGAACAATTGTGTTGTAATTGTGAACTTCTTCTGTAAAATATCATTGCCTTGGAACACTGACCATGAAAACACTTTTTAATTTTTATGCTGAAGTATGGTTAATTCTACTGAATCACTTTTTGTCAAAGCCCATTCATTCAATACTAGCAGAACACATCACTTGAGGAGGCAAAGCCCCTACCTTGCCCAAGCTGAACTGAATCCCTTAACTATTATAACAGTTCTGATGTTGCAAAAGTGAGTTGTTGAAATAAGTGACTATCATTTTCACACTGATAGTGGTGTTCCTTGTGAACTATGTCCCTGTCATGCCTTTGTTGAGATGTTACCAAAGTTACAAGTCTACTTTCACTGTAAAATGTAATTTGTTTATTATTGTCTTTCATTTTCTGACTGGTAAGTTTTGAGGACCCTTTTACTAAGTGTATCTGATATGTAAACAAATCAACAAAAATAATATAAGGCAGACTGAAAGTACAAAGCAGAAATAATATATAAAGCTCATAACCAAAAAAAAGAAAATGTTATAAAGTTGGAAAAGTATAAAAGTAGAGTACAAAAATTGTGGAGTGAAGCTTACAGTATAAAAATCTACATATGAGAACCCAACCCATAGACTGAAATTAATATAGTAGGGACAACAATCAGTTATGCTATTAAATTCCATATGTATTACAATCAAGAATGCATTATTATTTATCAAGTTCACCATAGATATGGGAAGGCAAGATACACACATTTATTACACCTAGAAACACTGACTATGCAAATCTTTGTTCGAAGATTCTTTAGTATTTTGAAGTCTATCATTGTGAATTTGTAGCTGAATTCAAAATGCAGTGCTTAGGGAATATGAAACATAGAAAAGTTAATGGCTGATCTATATTATAGCAATAACCCACGCCTGGGTGTGGGTAATGCTGGATTTACCCACGGTTGGCGTGGTTTGGTCCCGAGGGCGAAGCCCAAGGGACCAAACAAAGCCAACCGTGGTATACAGCATTACCCACACCCAGAAGTGAGTTATTATATTATATGACATTATTTAAGAAAAGAAACTATTACTTTTCTTAAATAATGGCATAGTATAATGCCTGTTTACTGTCCTTCTGCAGATGTCTGGCATCCGCGGCAGTTCTGATGTAGTGCACGCCTGCGCAGTACATCAGAGCTGTGGGCAAAAGCAACGGAGAAAGCAAGATCGCCGTTGCTGTTTTTTTACTGTTTTCGCTATGTTAAATGGGTTTAACATAGCGAGACAGCTTTAAAATAAGCAACGGAGATGTCAGTTGCTTATTTTAAAGCTCTCTCGCTATGTTAAACCCATTTAACATAGCGAACCAGTAAAAAGCAACGGAGATCTTGCTTTCTACGTTGATTTTTTATTTAAAATCTGTCTCGCTATGTTAAATGGGTTTAACATAGCGAGACAGCTTTAAAATAAGCAACGGAGATGTCCGTTGCTTATTTTAAAGCTGTCTCGCTATGTTAAACCCATTTAACATAGCGAGACAGTGTTTTAAAAGTAGAGTTATACTAATGGAAAAAAGTCCGGGCGACCGGACCTTTTTCCATTAGTTTAACTCGATTTACAATGTGCACGCTGGCCAATCAGCGTGCACGTTTTGGGGGGGTCATGGTATAATAGACAAACAAGCACCTGACTAAGAAATAGACAAGTGTTTCTAAACTGTATGTGAGAGGTCAGGAGGAGTATCTAGAAAGCAAATAACTGACTCATGCAGAGGAAAGATACACTGTAAACTATTTAATCCAACAGCCCTCAGAGTGCTGACAATACAAGGAAAATAGTTTAATACAATCAGGAAGGTGTATCAAAGAACACATATGTTTCATGTGCAAGGGGCTTATGATTTGAAAGCAGCCCAAAGTTAATCTTTATCTGCCACTGGCCAGATGTATTTTCTTTGAATGTGGGTTTCAATGCTGTTTCAATGAATGTGAGTTTCAAGGGCAGAGAAGTTTTAATGCTAAATCTATTTTCATTGTGAGACTGCATTGCTTTGTTTAGTTTTTAGTATTTGCTTGTTAGTGTTTTTTGCTGTAAAAGGTAAAATAAAACTTTTAAATGAAATCCAAATCATCGAAGAAGTAAAGCAGTATGCACATTACAGTGTTTATGGTAAATGGGGCAAAATAGCCAAGTAATCAGACATTTGTATAGCTGCAGGGGGGAGGCCCCCATTCAACCATGATTTTGTGAGGGGGGGGGTGGCAAACTCAGACAGCCCTGGCTGAACTATACCTCGTAACTGAACAGATTTTCACAGAATTAATTTATTTTTGCTTCTTATCTTTTTTGTTCCTCATAAAATTTGTGGGGTTTTGGCAAATCATTTAGAAATGAAGTCACTAAATAATGACAGACACTGAGTTTCAGACTTCATACCCTTCAGAAAAATGCATGCTAAAGCAAGACCTGTTATTCAATCAACTGTCTAAGTTTATACAAGAGCAATTTTTAGTACTGTTTGTTTGTTCCCCCAATATATTTGGCCTTGTCCATATTTCCTGTGTTAAGAGGTTGAGACGTACATGCAAATAAATCGCTTTATAGAATTAGCTATATATCCAGACCTCTCAACTGTCCCCGATTTTGGTTCAAAATTTTGCTGTCCCCCTAATAATCCCTCTGTAAAATGGCAATTTTGGAAGAAAACATGGAGGATTTACAATTACTAAATAATTGTAATGATCAGAGTTACAGATTACTTTTATTTCAGAAATGCATATAGATTCTCTTTTTTGTCAGCTGCTCAACTTAACAGTACTAATATTTAAAAAGTGTCCCTTCTTTGATAGATTTCCAGCTGTATTGTGTGACTATTTTATATTTCTGCATCATGCTTTTGGTCCGTTTTTCATAAAATTGTGTTTTTCTGACAAATTTGTGGCAAATCATTAAAGATTGAAGTTAGAAAATAATGACAGACATTTGAGTTTCAGATTTCATACCCTTCAGAAAATTCATACTAATGCAAGACCTACTATTCTATTATCTTTCTAAGTTTAGAAGAACAACATTTAAAAATTGCCCTTATTTTTGGGCCTTTGCCCGACTTCTAGTTATGGCTTTGTCCAGATTTCTTGCTCTGAGGTCGAGAGGTATGACAAATGTGTCAGGGCCATCACCGTCAGCCAGAGACATTTCAAATTGTGACATACTTGTTGTACCCCACTCCCCCATGTAGTGACTCTGGATGTGTCCAAGCAAGGCAAGGAGCAGTTATGCAGTGTAAATTTGCAGACTATCCCCCCATCCAAGGTAGACACAAGTACTACAGTGGCTTTTCAACTGTCCTTGATTTTGCAGAATGTTCTGGTTTTCTATCATATTTTTATACTGTTGATTTATGCTTCTTATTATTCAGAAAATGCATGTTGTTGCAGTGCCTGTTGCTCTGTGTTTAAGTAGCAGTGCTTTAATGACCATCAGGCAATCTTCTCTGAGATTGTAAGATGCAAGTAAGCTTTAACAGGCATAATGTTAAAGAATTTATCAACACTGAAAGCCTTTTTGTTGTTGCCATGCAGAGAATATTTACATAACTAGATAACGTATAAGCCTTAGGTATTGAAATACACATGGCATTATTGTAATAAAGGACAGGGTTACAGTATTTTCAGAAGCTCATTACATTTGTTGGAGACTTGCAGTCATCATTGCAGGCTTTACCTATAAACTAAACAGAATGTCAGTTTATCATGTGTGGTCCATAACCTGTGCAGTAATCCTTTAAGCAACTTATCTTGAGCTTGTTTCTTGTTTGCTGTTCATTTTTTACTTTGATCATGCTTTCCCCATGAAACAAGTAGATAGCTGTTGTCAGGCAGCAGGTCTTGTTTTGGATAGTCAGGCAGCAGGTCTTTTTTGGATAAGAAACATTTTTACAAGTGGGGGTATCACAGAGATTGCTACTTTAACATGTTACTTGGTACTTTTATAAAGCTGAATATAAATTATAATTAGAACTGTAGTGCAAGGAGAAGTGGTTTAAGTTGAGTACTGCTTGTTTTTTTATACTTGATTTTGACTGGCATTCCAGTAATGTATTTAAAAAGTAATTTATTTTTTCATGCATCACAACCTTTTTGTTTCCATCTAGATATTAAGTAAGCTACCATGTAGCCAATGCATTGAAATATTTTTTTTTTCTTCTCCACTTCATTTTGTCTTGATTAGACTCTCTTAATGACTGTTTAAATACGCTGTCCTGGGTGCCAAAGTCACAGTTTTTGTGGTTTTGAGCATGGCTCTGCCCCTTTCTAGTTGACCACACCCCTTCCCACTGACCCCACCCATTCAGCTGTCTCTTGCAGCCCCCCTTAGATTTGAAGTCACCAGCCTCCACTGACAAGAAGCTCTACCCATTGTCTAGGAAAATGAAAATGAAGGTAGAATGTATGGCAATCTTTCTTTTCTGCAGTTTGGGCCTTAGGATTAAATCCCTTTTAGAGGGGTCAATGGCATGCCCAGCAAAATGGAGGAAGGTTTAAATATGTCACATCTGGTATTGTTTTTGAGTTCATTACATTTTAGGTTCCTAGTTAAATACAGTTCTTTGACAATGAAGTTTATTAAATTGATTTATTCAAATAAATTGTGGAAATGTTGTAGATAATCGACTAGGAAAGAAAAGTAGATTGGAGCTAAATCTTAACACCCATTATGAGTATTGCAAGAAAATATAATGGAAGGGAGTAGTTCAGCATAACTGTGAAAAGAGGAAAGAATAGTATGACAGCATTCTAAAATATCATTCAATCATTATCTAGAAAGCTTAAGGGCAAACCAAAAAAGAGTGGTAAGTAGAAAAGATGGGCTGGGTATGAAATCTTATAAGACTTTTCATTGAAACTTGAGGCATACTTCTCAACCTCTTAGCTCAAGAAATTTGAACAAAGACAAAATATGTATGGGGACTAAGTCTCAAAAAATAGGGACAGATTTTTAATATTGTTCTTATAAATGTAGAAAGTCATTAAAATAATAAGTCTTTCATTATCATGCATTTTCAGAAATGTGAAGTCTGAAAATCAAATGCCTGTAATTATTTAGTGAATTCAATCCTCAGTGATTTTCCAGAAAAAAACACAAATTTTATGAGGAACAAACAAAAAATAAGAGACAAAAATCAGGACATACTGCAGAAATCTGAACAGTTGAGCTCTGCAAAATAAGAATGATTTGTTTCGAAAGACATGAGAATGAATATGGACAGTGTAGGGGTGCAGTGGTAGTGTTGTCACCTTACAGCCAGAGGTTCTCTGGTTCAATTCTCAGTTAGGCTGCTTTCTGTGCAGTCTGCATGTCCTTCTTGTATTCTTGTGGGTTTCCTCCTGTGTTACAAAGACATACTTCTGGAGTGTTTCTCCCTGGGCCTTCTCTAAAAATTGGCTTGTTGCAAGTCAGACTTTCCCAGTTAACACATGTTAAATAAGTATGATGACTATGCGAGGCTGGTTACAATTCAAAGGAGTGAGTGCTGGGTGTAAGAAAGACTAAATGCACAAATGATAGAATTATCAAATGCACAAATGACTAAATGTTCATTTTTATAGTGTAGGAGTGTGCAGGGAAATTAATTTTTGACTGAAAAGTTTGTAGCAGTTAGTGAATGTTTGCAAGTTAGGGATAGAGTAAGGGTTAGGCAAAGAGATAGATTTAGTGCTTTATATGTTTAGTGTTGTGTATGTTATGTGTCCTGTGTAGTGGTACTGTTAGGGAAAGAAAGAATTTTCAGTAACGTAGCATAAAGTAATGTGTATAGTTAGTTTTAGGGACAGAGTAGGGTTAGGGTTAGGGTTAGCACACATGAGTAAGATGGTGTAGGGAGGCAAAGCTGACCTTAACCCTAACCCTATCTCTGCCCCTTAAACTAATGCTACACATTACATTACTAAAAACCATTTCCACTAACAGTACCACTACTATGATGACATTTGAGCTCAGTTTTATATCTGGATTATAATGATGTAGGATTTTTTAGTGGGAGAGAAGTACTTAATATTTTATTTGCTCTCAGCATCATTTCAGTGTTTTGTAATAATTTTTTTCAACAAGTTGTGATTCTCTTGTGAGTTTGTGACTTTTCATGGCAGAATCATAAGAACAGCTAACTCAAGCTGGGTAGGGATGAACCATCTGAACACAGATGCCACCAAATATTTCTTTTAAGCAATTGTTAGGGCACAGAAGTTATGGGTGGTATCCTGTTGAACTGACTAATGGAAACCAGTGCTGGCTGTGCTGCCAACTGATGAACATATGACCTCTAGGAACCTTGGGAGGTGGGAGTCTAGTTATTCCAAAGAGCAAGACAGTTTATGCAACATAAAATTGGGATAAATGCCATCGACAATATTTTATTGTTTCAAGTGGATACCGCTAAATTCCAAAAGAAGGCCCACTTGTAAAAGTCTGTGAAAGGCAATCACCATGACAGTTATGACCAAAGTTACCTTGAAGTTTACAAGTTCCTGCACTGATTTTCTTGCTGTGTTAATCTTCGTGCCATCAAGCTAAGTTTTGTTTGCCTTTCTATTTTATTAACTTGAACAGATGCAGAACTGGCTGCAGAAAAAACTTAAATCACAAATTACATTTTGTACCCGATCCCCAATATTGAAAATTAGCGTAATCTCACAACCAGAAGTGAACTCCATAATTCTGTGCCTTCATCAGCCTAGCACTTGGTTTAATGCCGAAAATGAAGAAAATTTCTCTGTTAACACTGAATACATGATGCTTTATCGCTCCAGTACTCTAACCATGAGGTATAGTTTTTGGTTAAAGAACACATTAAGATAATTTCTGCAGCCGAAATGATTGTGTTATTCTTTAGCAAACAGACATATATGCTGATTACACAATAAAAGATCAATAACTGTAAAAGCACTTATAATGCAGTTAGTAACAAAATATATTATAATGCCACAGCCATGCTCTGCATCTTCTATGACTGTTACATGATACTGTAGCTGTGTATGTCTAGCAAGTAAAACATCACACTCACAATTAAGTTGTATATTATCATGGGAAACTTTGCATAGCTAAGCAGAATTCGACTCCCTTTGTGATTTCTGTTCACCCTTGTGATGTTTAAGCGGCTGTATCTGTTTCTGTTTCCATGGCTACAACAACTGACTCCATTGACAAACAAGCATAATTATCATGTATTTATTTTTATAGCCTGTAGCTTATTGATGTTATTCACACCTTAGGTATGAACCCTGGAGATTTCTGATGTCATCTCCATCAGAAAGCAAATGAGAAAATCAAAAAAAAAATAATCTGCCACTGGTTATTGAGTGGCTGAGGTCAGAACAGCAGTCAGCAGAAGGCAGAACACAAAATAGTTAGGCTACAAATACTCAGATTTGATTTAAGTACCGTGGGAAACAAAGCTGTACTCTAGAGCATATAGTCATGCACATTCCTTACTAGCTTCAGAAGTAATTAACAGCCTGCCATTCTGATATATTTGACGACTATTAATATTTTTTGTCACTTACATCTAACTTGCTTTAAGGTGTCATTTATGTGAGAGAGAAATACAGCAAAATGAAAAGCAGGTTGCATGGTCTGTCTTTGCTACTGTTCACTTTACCCCACGGAAATCCAACAAACTCACTTATGCCTCTAAACAGTGAGAATATCCCTGAACATAATTATGTGAAATGACACTAAATCCTTTACTTTCTTGGCAAAGTCACTTACTCTTTTTTTCCCAATGTCTTATCTATACATTAATCATAGTAATAATAATAATAATAATAATAATAATAATAATAATAAAAACATTGAGCTATTTTATCCACAAACCAGCACGTATCTCAGCAGAAGATATCCGAACTTCACGTAATAATTATTAAGATGCAGATTTATGTTTTATAATCGGACTTTTCTCAAGGAAATCTAGTGTGTGTGTGTGTGTGTGTGTGTGTGTGTGTGTGTGTGTGTGTGTGTGTGTGTGTGTGTGTGTGGGGGGTATTTTTACTGCAGCACAGCATTATGTTATATAGGTTATGTTAGAATGGGTATGAAAAGAAAAGCTGATCTGTTTCCTTTAATGAACTCTACACATTTCATAGTGCAGAACTTGTCCGAACTCAAGGAAGTTATTAAAAAAAACAATCATTTTTATTGAGTACATTAACAACCATCAGAATACAAGCATGTGCACACCCACTTCATTTCATACTGCTTGTATTTTTTACTAACACCATTTTACTGAATATATACAATGGGATGCTGAGCTATCCCAACATAAATATATTGCTAATTTTAATGCAGTGCACATTAACAGGATGAGAGTACATTCACTGATATTGTCCTTTCAAAGGAAGGTCCCTTTGGTTTGTTGTCTGTGCTGCTGAAATGGAGAAGTGATATTCACAAAACCAATGGAAACATGTTGCAAGTTAAGTGTCAAACAGAGGGCAGTCTCATTTTTAACCTTTTTTTTTTTTACTTTTAATAGTTGGCACCACTGCTAATGGGAGGGGGTACAACACTTGCATCAGATAGCTGACAGTACAGTATGAACTTTATAAGGGGATGGGATAGTAATTTTTTTACCCTGCTCAGCCAACATTCCCAGAGTCAGAGCTCCTCTGCTGTATACACTTAACTAAGCACCTTTGCTGTTTATTCATAATAAAATCTCCCAGACAGTACTTTTTCCTTCAGTATCAATATTTTTCAGAGTTTTTAAAGAACACTAGTATGGCCGCGGTGGTGCAGAGGTTAGCGTTGTTGCCTCACAGCAAGAGATTCTCTCATTCGATTCTCGGTCGGAGCATCTTCTGTCTGGAGTCTGCATGTCCTCCCCGTGGTTGAATGACGTAAAGACATATAGGTAGGTGCGTGCATAAATGGGCGTGCCTTCTTTGAAGTTTGGGTGTTGGGCTGGCAACTCGGCACTGTAAAAATCCACTGCCAATCATTAGCGGACCAAAGTTCCTCTGTGGAGACCCCTAACCAGGAAAGGCCGAAAGACTTTTAAGACTGCCAAGTCATGGATTCTTAACAAAGACATTAAGTTTGATTTGTTTTATGTCTGAGTCATTACAGTCAAACCAAGGCATGCATTAGGCATGCTATGCAGAGCAAAGACTTTGTATGAAAAACCAGGCTACAAAATAGCCACAACAACCTATTTACGACCCATGTTTATATAGCTGTCACTTACTTTGTGTAATTTAAACTCAGAATCAAAGCTTGGTATAGAACAAACCTATGACAAAAGTGACTTAGGTTGCTGCACCCTGGGCAGAACAAAACAATGTGAACTGCTGCATTACTTCTACTAGCTGAAGCTGAGTGGGCAGTCTGAACTGGTTTATCTCAAGTTGACTTATAATCTGCTTTGCTCGTTAAAGCACCTTTCATTAAGCATTACTGCAGAAAGCATCATTCTAACTAGAACCACGTCAGTGTTCCTTCGTCAAACAGTTGTTTCAGATCTATCTCATATCAGTTAAACTGTAACAAACACTTGTAATCAGCTTCTACACTCTATGATAGTTTGACTTTAAACCATCTTTCAAATAAGTTGAAATTACTACCTCATATGAATGTGATCATACATCTGGGAAATAACCTAAGGCACCCTGCCTTCTATTCACTTCATGCTTCTGTGACTAGTGTATTATCTACAGATAGACTTATGTGACCATACTTTTAATTGTTTTTTCTACCTCCATATCTCTATTATACCCTCATATCATCTGCTTTATATTAATTTACACTGTGCATAAACAACAAGTCTATTAAGACATACTAGCAACTGAAGCGTATTTAGAGGAATCAGAACAAAGAGCAGCAGAGAGTATGCTGGTCAGAAACAGCTGTGAGAAAGGGAATGATTTTAGTGCTGATAACAGATAAGTGGGGCAAAAAGATAAAGATAGAGGCTCAAATATATACCCTAGATGCCTTTCAGAGCTGAAGGTTTGTGCATCTTTGCATATAAGCCTAGGAAAGATTATCAAATGGAAGAAAACATCTAGGATAAAAGTACTTGCAAGTGCATAGACCTGGCTCCCTGGAGGTTTTTCCTTAAGGTGATTGGGGAGACTATTTCTCATTTTATATTAGTTTAAGTAGAGATGCTTGATGTAGGATTTGTTATTACTGTTTACTATATATACTGTAGAGAGACATGCAGGACCTCATCTTCATGTGTGACTGTTACTTCAATATCCAAGCATCTCTGAGAAGAAGAACTCTTTTCTCACAGTTTGTTTCAGTTGCAGTGACCTTGGAGAGAGAATAATAATTTAATGGATTGTGGGTGGAGGGCAAAATATTTTGCATAAGGCTACAGGGGTCATGCCCACTGCAAAATATTTTGTTTTCATCAGTAGATATTGTAACTGCATGAAACATTTTTCCATTATAAGTTCTGCTAATGTGATCCTCTGTGTATTCAAAGGAATATTTCTATGCTATGAGGATTGAAGAGAAGCATTTTGGAAACATAACACTTAGAGGTGGATACAATTTTACACTTCTTAGGCAATGTTGTAGTAAGGATTAGGTACCCGCCCATATGCCAACTTGTAGACAGTGCTGACAGCTTACAAGTTTTCAGTTCAATCAGCACAACCATGGTCACTTAATAGACATCTGATTAGATGTTTAGCTCTCATTCTGTCCTTTTCTTTTTCTATAGGTAGTAAAACTGTCTCTTTTTGTTTAAACAGAACAGATAGGTTATATGCTTATAAGTAGTCTGAATGGTGACTACTGAATGACAGTGTATAAACAGTCACGCTGTGCTTAAAAATGTTTGGCAGTTTACAAGCTGTCATTAAGTGATCATCACTGTGATTATGTATAAACAGTACGGGACACCAGACGTGTGTGTTACCCAAGGCACTAAATTCCTCTAGTTACAGTTCTGAAAGCAAGCACAGAAATATAGTCTCAGGGAGATCCCTACAGAGAACGCTACTTATCAGAAGCTGAGCTTCTGTTGCTATTCAAGAACTCCTTAGACATTTATTTCATAGGAAGGAAGGTCAACCAGATTGCAAATTGCACAGCTGATTGCATTGCTATGTCATTTTCAGCAACTATAGCCACTATAAATAAGTTTAGATTCTGTGAGTGCATTTGCAAAGTTTGGGTAACTGTGCACAACAGTTTAAACAAAACAGAAACATTGGCTAATTAAAAAAAAACTAGGGGAGAAGGCAGAACTAACAAAACTGCAAAAATAAGTCAATCTAGGCACTGACTTATCCATTAGGCAACACTTAGTACCAGAGCTTTACAAAAGTAGCATAATTTAAAAATAAACATTTCAGTGTATACTGGAGTATATAGATCTAGAGGGTTACTTAACCAGAAAAAGAGGGGGCACATACAAGCAGTAAGCTAGAATTCCTGCATTAAGTAGTAAGTAAAATGGATTCTTCAAGGTCTGTTGTCACCAGTACTTTTTGGTGCCATTAGAGTAGAATAATCAGGCAGTATACAGGTTACTGAGGCTGGAGGTAAAGGTAAGTGACAGCTGGATTATTATCTGTTTATTTATTTATTTTTTTGTGATTACTGTAATGACAGGGCCTTCCAAGATCCCCTATCAGCAGAGGCTTTGGAAGAAAAGTTCCAAATACTACACATTCTAAGAATAAAAAAAAGTGTAAAAATACAGAACTATAATACAGTACAGGATAAATTAATGACTTAGCATAATGATTGTTGCCAGGAGAAGAAAGAAATTATAGTTGCAAAGCAGTGTAGTATAGTTAATGAATATAGAAAAAGAGGGATATGGAAATAGGGTTGCTAGTATTGTTCTTTCTGGCCAAACATAGACCAAAGCCATACCCTCACACCTCCTCTAACCTGACCCATCTCCTTCCCTTTTTCTGCTTAGTTAGCCCACTCAGTGCCCATTGTGACATAGGTACATCAGAGGGATGAGCAACATCCTCTAGTCCTGATTTTGGATGTAATCTCATCTCATTAGTGATGCTTTTCTTAAACAAAAACACAGAGGAATTGGAGATTTAGCAAACCCCAACAGTCTGTTTGTTTTTTAAAACAGAATACATATGTATTTTCCAGACCATAGAGCAATCACTCCAATTTTTAGATAGTACAGAAATAAATGGATAAGGGGTGACCCTAGGTATTAATGAGAGCACAAAAGATTATAAATAAAAGACAGGAGAACAAGAAGGAAATTTAGTATAAGTGGAAAGGTAGTAGTTCAGATTTGGAAGAGCAATTAAGATTGTAGATTTCAGGCTAATAAAGAGCAGACAGCATGTTTGGATGGAAAGAGTGGAATTAAGGAAAGGAAAATGTGGAAGTAATATAAGAATGTTTGCAGAAGAAAACGAGAGACATATGAGTTAGAACAAGAGCGGTACCAATAATTAAACAGGTAGTCACTTAGTTCCATTTTGAAGTTAATGGGGTGGGGTAACTTAATAGTAGTAGGGACAGATTTCCACCAGTTAGGTACGTAGGTGGAATCTAGAGAATCAGCAAAGGTACTGTATGATTTTCTGACCTGAGATTTGTATCTGACAAAGCAAAAGAGCCTCGCGGAAGTTAGCTTTGTAGGAGTGGAGTTAGGGAAGGACATATTTTAGGAAAGAAGAGTCGTTTATGTACCACAGTAGCTGTATATCGCTGATGTTTTCTTGTGAATTCAGTTCATTTTCAAGTGCTAAACAGTGATAAGTTGAGTATGGCAATTTGGTAGTAAATCTGTCTACTTTGTTGTATCCTTGTAGTTTATGCATCAATGTTAAGTTAATGTTTATAAGGACAGGTGAGGCATATAATAAGCTTAATGGGAGATAGAATATAGCTGTTGTTTTGCCTGACTGTGCATAAGAATGTTAGAAACTCAGTAAAGGAGGCTTAATTTATAGTGAGTGTTTCTCACTAAGTATTGAATACATTTGTCAAATTTGAGTAGATCTTCTAGGATGACCCTAGCAGTTTGATTTGTGAGAATATCTCTAGCTGTACATTCAGAGAGGAAAGGATAGTAAAGTTGGACATCTGTATAGATTCTTGCAGTGAAAAACAGCATTTTAGTTTTATTAGGGTATAGAATTAGCTGTGAGTAAGTTTTATATACAGGTTTCTATACAGGTGAATACTTTTTGAGAGATGGTTTGTAGTGAGGGTTGGGGGGATGATGTGCAGACTAGAGTGGAATCATCTACATTTCAAATTCATGTTGCATGAACTGAAGCAGAAGCAAACCCATTAATGAAAGTTAAATAATAAAGATTCAATGATGGAATCTTGTGGTACATCAGCAAGCACTGGTAAGTACATAGAAAGGACTGAGTACCTTTAACTGCTTGTGAGCAGCTGCTGAACAAAATGAGTGAAACAGTGAAGAAACCTTGTGAGTGAAGTATGTTGTAATTTTGGATGAGAGACAATATCAAAAGCTTTGGTAAGATAAAGGAAGACTATGGATATAAGTTTATTTTAATTGTGGATGAGGTGTGTTTTTCTGGAATGAGCTAGAACTGTTGCTCAAGGACTTGTGTGAAGGGCCAGATTGTGCCATACATAGGAGAAAAGTGCATTTACAAAGGTAGAATGAGTGATAAATAGCTAGGAAGATAGAAAACAAGGGTTGTAGATCTAGTAGAAGTGGACAGGTGATAAGACAGGACTGAAGAGTTAACATCAGGAGTATAGTTAGGTAATTAATGATTTTATATGTCAGGGGATGATAACCTTAGTGAGAGTGGAAATAAGGCAGGCTTGGGCCAAATAAATATTGTGCCATGTCTGATTCTGGACAGAAATATGAGTGAAAAACAATAGTAAATGTAGTGAGGGAGGGTATAAAATTAGGCTTCATGTCATGGTAAATATCAGGACATCAGGGTAAACAGCATAGGGGCATGAGCAAAGGAGAAAGTAGCCATTAAGGGAAAATGGGTGATCCAGAGTTGTAAAGAAGTTTAGTGTATTGCATTTTTCAGAAGTCCTAAGTATGCCTACAGTCATCACAGTAAGAGTCAGGAATTACAATTCATATTTACAGCAGTGGACCAGGGAAAGAAGGTGAGTGTATGTGGGCAGCTAAGAAGCGAGATCAGTTTAGGAAGGATCTTTGTCTTAAGAATAGGTTCCACTTTAATAAGATATAGGAAGGAGTGGGGTGCTGTATAATGTCTGTAGGGGTATGTCATCAACTTCATGTTTTAAATTGTAGGGGTGAGTGTGGAAAAAAGAAAAAGTGTAAGGATTCATATGAGAGACATCAATTAGGAGTACAGAACATTAAAAAGTGGAAAAGGAGAGTAAGCATGACAGAGCCATGTCAGACTCCAAACCAGTTACAAGTGGCGTCCCACAAGGCTCAGTCCTGGGACCTCTCTTGTTTGGTATATATTTCGGAGAGGTACAGGCCAACGGAAGGACATGACTGCAAACTGGGTGCCATAATCACTCTCAGCCCGACACAAGCATCCTCCAAAAGGGCCTCATAGAAACAGACAACTGGTGCCAGAGCCATGGCCTCAAGCTAAACGCCAAAAGTGTATAGTCACCCCTTTGGCAAAAACAGTGCCTACAAATTACCACATAGGTGGTAATCCATTAAGTACAGAAGAAGTCATTAGGACCTGGGGACCCAAGTGATTGAATCTCTTCTCTGAACCCACGAAGGCCAGTGGTTTAGAAAACATTTTATATATATTATAGCCACCCTAAGGGACATCTATCTATTAGAGGTCATAGGGGAGGTCTCTTTACTCATCCTACTCATCCCCATAATTGATGCCCCTTTGGGATGTGCCTTACTGCCCCCCCAAACAAAGAAACTCCAGCTCTACTCAGTGGCATACCACCCTGCTCAGAGGTGACCTGTGCCCTGGCGGTAAGGGCCATCCAACCCGAATTAAGGGAGATGCATGCACCTCAAAAATCCAAATCCCCCATCCAACTAGACGAGAGAGATGAACCTCAGCACTGAAATAAAATATAACATGCTGGAGGGACAGATTCATAACCCAGAGGCTCCCTTCACTCTGGAATAAAATCCCAGTCCAGGTTAGGCAGAGTCCCTCATTGACCCTCTTCAAGAGGAATCTTGATGAGTGGATGGGAGATCATATGTTTAACTGGGGTATCACTTCTGTGTCACTGTTAGACAGAGGCACAGTATACTAACTTTCGAAGCATAGCAAAATTAATTTAAAATAAGCCAAACATACTCTGGCTAGGCTTATAAATGCCCTAGGACAGATAGCCTAGTATGAACCTATGAACCTATGAACCTATGAAGATGTGTAGAGAGGTAGGAAGGATCAACTGGTGTGGATGGAAGAAACAAGGAACCAGAAGCTGATGCTGTGCAATACTAGGAGTTTAGGATAAAGCAGCAAGAATTACAGGTTATTCAATGACGTTACAAGGTGAATACTGACATATAAAAGAGAGAGTGGGATATTGCAGTTACAAAGTATTGTATCTGCTGTGATAGGAAGAGGACAGGATATGTAACAGACAGGGTAACCTGGAAAGTAATGAAGGAAGAAAAAGAACAGAGAAGATTGTAGAATTGGTAGTGGTGAAGGGACTAAATGCTCTGGCAAGCAGACTGCAGCAAGGTATTTTACATATCTGGCAGACTTACTGGAACCTCTCTTGAGGAGATGAGTTAGTTGATACACAGTATCAGGAGCTACTGACATGAAAAAAATGGTAGTGGTGAAAGGAAATCTTAATAATCCCAGCTGCAGTCTAATCAGCCTTTACATCCAGATCAGAATGGAAAGGTTCTAGAAATAAGATCAAGCTCAGGAAGAATTTGTAAAGTTTGTTACAAAAGACACAAAATAAAACAGCATTTTGCATTTAGTCCTCATCAACTCAGGTAAAGCTCACAATATACAGGTGAACTCTCTACGGGCAGCAGTGCTTATCCTACCTTATGCCTGCTCATTAGGAAATTTAGTAAATTCCCAAAGAGCAAAGAAGTGTGATAGTACTGAATGTGGACTGACTAGTAGCAACTAAGAGTTTGGATTCTAAAGCAAAAGAAAGAAAGGGATGAAAAGTAGAGGTTAACTATCTGTGGATAACATTTTGAGACAGCATTCTGAAAAGTAGTGTGATCTTGAAGTTGGTATATTTAATGAGCGAAGGATGTGGCGTGCAGGAGAGCTTGCCCCCCCCTGCAAAAATGAAGAAAAAAAATAATACTTGTGAGTCATAGTGCTGTTTCTTTAGCATTCATTAATCAAACACATCAGTGGGTGCTGGGTGGTGTGTGGGATTTAAGTGGGACTTGCTACAGAACACATGGGGAGGTACTGTTCTACAACATCCTCTAATCATGTGCTGCAAATTTGGGCATAACTTGTTAGAAAAGTGACCTACGGTTACATAAATCATTAAATAAAGTCAAACCATGCAGACAATGTAAGCAGCTAAGTTTCTGCTCTATACATACTGATGTGAATTTACATTGTCCAGATGCCCCCCCATTTCTAAATATTTTAAAATAATATTGCTTCCGCGCTGTACATGGGCATGGTAACCATTCCTTATGGCAAGAGTTTATTATAGGAGTCATCAGTATTCAAGAGCACTGTACCCAGATAAGTTATCCTGCATCATTAATGTACACAGCTTACAATATCTGAGATCCTCTACTACTATATGTTTGACTTTTATTCTATCATGACTACTGAAAAAAATAATATCCCTAGGAGCATATATTTAAGATGACCCGAGACAGGACTAGGAAAAACTACATGGCCCTACTCTTCTGCATGGAGCCACTCCCATGTTTCTAAACTACCAAAAGCCACTAGCCAAAAATATAAAAGGAAACATTCTATCTTGATGGTATAAAAGTCAATTTAGATTAAAAAACTAGCTTTGTACAAACAGTGTGGTATTCTTTCATTTACAGCTCCCCCCAACCTTTTTTTAAACAACATCTCTCAGTGAAAGGCCCACAGCAAGCAAACTACCCACAATGCAACATTACTGTGTTGTTACCTTTTATATAACTTATACTAAATAAATTAAATTAAAAAGTGAATTATTGTCACATAATATTGAAAAAGAAAGTTAAATCTTACAAGTATCTAAAGACAATGTGATCAGCTAGGTTTCTGCACTATAGATTCAGATGCCAGTTTACCTTCTCCACTTCCCCCCTTCCCCATTTGCTTTTTAAAAATAATTTAAAAATATTTTAAAAATCTAGATATTTTAAAATATTTAAAAAACAAATACATTATAAAACACCTAATCAAAAAAATGACCTCATTCCAAACTTTGATAAAACTACGGAATAGATGAATACTGTTTTTCAACATATTCACCCTTGGACCACCTGGCCCGCATGGCATTCCATAAAGAAATATGTGTAATATGGCTGCCAGTTTGGACTTAGTGATAATGTAGCAAAACACCACAGGATCCACTTAATATAATAATATCCCTATTTAGGACAACCCGTGTCAGGCCAACTAGTACTAGTACCACCACTATTACCAGACCCCTAGTTAAATTGAGAAAAATGAAGACAAACTAGGAAAAACAGACTAAGTTATAGCCGAAAAACAAAAAGCAAGGCAACTCCTAGTCATACTTTTATTAAGCAGATAAAAACAAAAAATTGCACACAAAAAGAATAAGTGCTTTCATCCACTTTACATAACAACTAATGGACTTCACCAGATAAAATATATTTCAACTTAGAAGGAATCATGTGGATGTTTTGGAACTTATTAACAAATTGGAATACCACCCCAATAATATTTTAGACACAATAGATGTTAAGAACCTATATGCAGTGATCCCCCAAAATTTGGGGGTTCAATGGGTTATGGCTTTTTGGCCGAAAAAGACATACTTCAGGACCAAATTAATTTGTATAAGGTCCTTTTGGAAATAGTCCTCAATAATATTTTTATATATTTTGAAGATTGCTATTATCTACAAAAAAGTGGAGTAGCAGTTGGGTCCCCTTGTGGAGCTGTTTTTGCCAACATAGTTATTGCCAGATGGGAGCATCAGTTTATATTTAATAGTGATTATATGAATCAATAACAGCTTTAGCCAAGGTAATTAATAAGTATGAAGGGCAAGGGAGGAACCCAGCCACTGGGGATGCACAAGGCAGTGCATTTCTTTGTGCCGGTCCCAAACCCGGATAAATGAGGAGGGTTACGTCAGGAAGGGCATCTGGCGTAAAACTTCGCCAAATCTTTTCATGCAGTCACCAGTTAATATTTCCATACTGGATCGGTCAAGGCCCAGGTTAACAATGACTGCCACCAGTACTGTTAGCCAACAGGGTGCTGGTGGAAATTGGGCTACTGTTGGCCGAATGAGGAGAAGAGGCGGAAGGTATGGCTGAAGGCAGGAAGAGAGGAGAAAGGCTACTACTGTGGTAGTGAGGGTCAGAACTTTGAATGTTGGCAGTATGACTGGTATAGGGAGAGAGCTAGCTGATATGATGGACAGAAGGAAGGTTGGTATATTGTGTGTGCAAGAGACCAGATGGAAGGGGAGTAAGGCTAGGTGTATCAGAGGTGGGTTCAAATTGTTTTATCCTGGTGTGGATGGGAGGAGAAATGGCGTAGGAGTTATTCTGAAGGAACAGTATGCGAAAAGTGTTTTGGAGGTGAAAAGGGTGTCGGCTAGAGTGATGTTTATGAAGCTGGAAATTGATGGTGTAATGATTAATGTTGTTAGTGCATATGCTCCACAAGTTGGGTGTGCAATGGATGAGAAAGAAAATTTTTGGAGTGAATTGGATGAAGTGGTGATGACTGTACCCAAGGGTGAGAGAGTGGTGATTGGAGCAGATTTAAATGGGCATGTTGGTGAAGGGAACAGTGGGGATGAGGAAGTGATGGGTAGGTATGGTGTTAAACAAAGGAATGCAGAAGGTCAGATGGTAGTGGATTTTGCAAAAAGGATGGATATGGCTGTGGTGAATACATATTTTAACAAGAGAGAGGAGCATAGGGTGACATACAAGAGTGGAGGAAGATGCACACAGGTGGATTATATCTTATGTAGGAGGGCCAGTTTGAAGGAGATTGGAGACTGTAAAGTGGTGGCTGGAGAAAGTGTAGTTAGGCAGCATAGGATGGTGGTTTGTAGGATGATGTTGGTGATCAAGAAGAGGAGGAGGAGTGTGAGGGCAGCACCAAGGATCAAATGGTGGAAATTGAAAAAGGATAATTGTGAGGTGGAGTTCAGGGATGAGTTAAGACAGGCACTGGGTGGCAGTGAAGAGTTACCAAATAGCTGGGTAACTACAGCAGAGCTAATAAGGGAGATGGCTATAAAGGTGCTTGGTATCACATCGGGACAGAGGAAGGATGACAAGGAAACATGGTGGTGGAATGAGGAAGTACACAAGAGTATAAAGGCAAAGAGGTTGGCAAAGAAGAAGTGGGATTGTCAGAGAGATGAAGAAAGTAGACAGGAGTATAAGGAGATGAGGTACATGGCAGAGAGAGAGGTGGCAATGGCTAAGGATAAGGCATATGAAGAGTTGTATGAAAGGTTGGACACTAAGGAGGGAGAAAAGGACCTGTACAGATTGGCTAGACAGAGGGACCGAGCTAGGAAAGATGTGCAGCAGGTAAAGGTGATAAAGGATAATGAGGGAAACATACTCACAAGCGAGGAGAGTGTGTGGAGGAGATGGAAAGAGTACTTTGAGGGTTTGATGAATGAAGAGAATGAGAGGGAGAGAAGGTTGGATGATGTGCGGATAGTGAATCATGAAGTGCAGTGGATTAGCAAGGAGGAAGTAAGGATAGCTATGAAGAGGATGAAGAATGGAAAGGCTGTTGGTCCAGATGACATACCTGTGGAAGCATGGAGGTGTTTAGGTGAAATGGCAGTGGTGTTTTTAACCAGATTGTTTAATGAAATCTTGAAGAGTGAGAGAATGCCTGAGGAATGGAGAAAAAGTGTTTTGGTACCGATTTTTAAGAATAAGGGTGATGTGCAGAGCTGTAGTAACTACAGAGGGATTAAATTGATCAGTCACAGCATGAAGTTATGGGAAAGAGTAGTGGAAGCTAGGTTAAGAAGGGATGTGATGATTAGTGAACAGCAGTATGGTTTAATGCCAGGAAAGAGCACTACAGATGTGATGTTTGCTCTGAGAGTGTTGATGGGGAAGTACAGAGAATGTCAGAAGGAGTTGCGTTGTGTTTTTGTAGACTTGGAGAAAGCATATGACAGGGTGCCTAAAGAGGAGTTGTGGTATTGTATGAGGAAGTCAGGAGTGTCAGAGAAGTATGTAAAAGTGGTAAAGGATATGTAAGTGGGTAGTGTGACAGCGGTGAGGTCTGCAGTGGGAGTGACAGATGCGTTTAAGGTGGAGGTGGGGTTACATCAAGGATCAGCTCTGAGCCCTTTCTTATTTGCAATGGGGATGGACAGGTTGACAGACGAGATCAGACAGGAGTCCCCATGGACTATGATGTTTGCAGATGACATTGTGATCTGTAGTAGGGAACAGGTGGAGGAGACCCTGGAGAGATGGAGATATGCTCTAGAGAGAAGAGGAATGAAGGTCAGCAGGACTAAGACAGAATATATGTGTGTGAATGAAAGGGAGGATAGAGGAATGGTGAGGATGCAAGGAGTAGAGGTGACAAAGGTGGATGAGTTTAAATACTTGGGGTCAATAGTTCAGAGTAACAGTGAGTGTGGAACAGAGGTGAAGAAGAGAGTACAGGCAGGGTGGAGTGTGTGGAGAAGAGTGTCAGGAGTGATTTGTGACAGACGAGTACCTGTAAGAGTGAAAGGGAAGGTCTACAAGAGGGTAGTGAGACCAGCTATGCTATATGTGTTGGAGACAGTGGCATTGACAAAAAGGCAGGCATTTGAGCTGGATGTGGCAGACTTAAAGATGTTAAGATTTGCACTGGGTGTGACGAGGGTGGACAGGATTAGGAATAAGTATATTAGAGGGTCAGCCCAGGTTGGAAGGTTTGGAGACAAAGCCAGAGAGGCAAGATTACGTTGGTTTGGACATGGGCTGAGGAGCGATGCAGAGTATATTGGGAAAAAGATGCTAAGGATGAAGCTGCCAGGTAACAGGAAAAGAGGAAGGCCTAAGATAAGGTTTATGGATGTGGTGAGAGAAGACATGCAGGTGGTTGGTGTGACAGAGCAAGATGCAGAGGACAGGAGAAATGGAAACAGGTGATCCGCTGTGGCGACCCCTAACAGGAACAGCCGAAAGAAGATGATGAAGGGCAAGAAAGGAACCCTTCAGGTACTTCCAGGCTGAATGCTAGTGCATCCAACTTTTTTCCTAATGTACCAACTACCCATGCAAGCATGTCCTTACTTAATGACAATGAAAATTTAAATCCCCAGCTGGGGACAACAAGATGTTCACCTTTTTCAATACCTATACTTCCAGGTGGCCAAACTAATGGTCCTAACGATCCAGTAAGCAACTATACCTACCACTGTAATATTCTGAATTTGAATGACTGGTTATTTAATGGTTTTGAGTTGGGATCTGAACTGCAACCCGCTAAGGTAACAATATACGGAAAACTTGATGTTTGGATTACAAACTAATGAAAAATAAAATGCTGCAGTTAGAAAACATTTATTTTATTGAATGTATTGGGGGAAAGCAATTCTCTAAGAGCTTGCGAATCTGGCAATGTCTTACAGGCCTTGAAACTAATTTGCCCCAACATCTGGAGCTCCTGGAATTTTTGGACTGAGTGGGGTGTGAGCTGTGGGAGATTTTAGTTCAGCAGAACAATAAACTTATTGAAGGTTTAGCACAGGGCTTGAATATTTTAGATGGTGAGTTAAAACATGATTTGAATTATGAAAGGATTAAAAGTGAACATTTACAAATATTTAATAGCATTCAACAACATATGAACAAAATGCAGCTGACTAAAATTAAGAAATTGGATAGAGGCAGCAATGATTATGATGAGGACAAAGCATATCTGACTCCCCCTCATTCACAAGTGTGGGGAGGGAGGAGGAAAACTTTCAGCATCACTTTATATGGTGGTGTTTTGAATAATAATATGTCAGAAGGAAACATTAGCCAACAATGGAAAAATGTAAGGGAAAGTGATGGAAATGAAAAAAACCCTTTAAGGAGAGCAGAGCAGATAAGGAAAGGTGTGGCCAACAGGAGCAGCAAAACCGGCAGCAGGATTTTCAAATGCCCTAGCATTCAAACCAATGGCAATTATCAAATTGGACACAAGCCCCTTTGAACAATGAACCATAAAGGGACTTATGGAAAGGGAAGTATTGAGACAGGACTTAATCATCGATGGTTTAATACAATGAGTTTATGAATAACAATGAACTTTCAGAGAGCAAGAAGAGAAAAATGTAAGCAAACTGTCTGGTTATATGATTGCTAGCAATTGTGAGGGTGATTTAAAGATTTATAACTTTTCTGAAACTTTTATTGATACTTCCATTGCAAATTTGTTATCGAAAGGCATGACATTGATGCCTTCTTGTGTGGCTAACTTAGCTAATACACTTCTGGATCTGAAAATGTATTTGAGAAGGTTAAATTTGAATTTGGTATTTAATGATGGATTGGTTTCATATAATGTCTGCAGGATTCCTAGTACTTTTACCACCCCTCAAATCCGGCTTTAGCATTATATGAATGAATGAAAAGTATGTGACTTGGATTTTAGGAATATTTTGAAAGGAAATAATGGCTTTAAGAAGAATATGTCTGAGGATGGATATGGTTTCATGAAGTTTAAAAAAAAAACAAAAAATAAGAAGTATGAAGCCTGATAAAGGGGGTGGGCTAGTCATTATGGAC